>NW_010340593.1:5280-85427 GCF_000700745.2 Antrostomus carolinensis | reverse complement strand
ATACACACACTTTCATGACAATATTTCCAGTATTACTCGTCTTGGAGATTCCCAGATTAATACTGATTTTTATTACCTAGTAATATGTTGGTTTTTTAGCTTGAATCCCTTTTATGTGGCTTCTTTTCACAGATTGTTGACGCTGTTTAACTTAGATGTGTTTTGAAACGATGCAGTAAGTTATGGAAGTGGGCACAGCCTGGTGCTGGTGCTGTAGAGCTCGTTCTCTGCCTCCAGGCTTGTCTGAACTGGGTGCAGAGTTTTACAGTTTCAGGCATGACACAGGTTTTAAAACTGTCTTCTGGATGGTGTATTAAATCTTGACCCTGCTGTAGGCAATGCTGATGGTTTTCCCATTGTATATTGGCCAGTGCATGAAGTTTAATGATCCCCACAGCTATAGGTGCTGCAACCTATTGCAAGGAGAGTAACGATGCCTGAAATATGCTGCTGTTTTATCACAGGGAAGTAGATTAAAATATTATTTCCAATGTGTTTTTTAAATATTTTTAAAAATGACATTTTCCTGAGTTGTTCTTCTACAAAGTACTAATTTCATAAAGTTCTGCTTTCCAATGACAACCTTTTAAAAAGGAGGTTTGTGAATCCCAGGTGTGGAGGTTTTTTGTTACTCACTGGGGGCAACTGAAAATTTTGAAGAATAGTTTAATTTCACTCACTATGTCCTATCTCAGAAACAAACCCAAGAGTACAGTGGTCATTTCTGGACAGACGGGTACCCATCAGCAGCCTTTAACTTTAAATCTCACATATCTGGCTTTGCTTCTGCTGTATCTTGGGAAACATGGACTAGGGCAAGTAGTTTCAAAGCCATCTTCTTAAATGAACTCTTGAGCTCTTATTTAGGAGGCTAACAAAATATTTAGTTTAATTTTAAGTTTAGTTTAATTTAGTTTAAGTTTAATTCTAAGTTACTAATTGCTTAGCAGCTTTCACTGACAAAGTTTTAATTTCTCTTCTGTTTTGAATACAAGTTTGTGGCTTTTCCATTACTCTGTTATTAGAAATAATTTTATAAGGTAGTTAGATTACATCTTGAATATTTTGAGCTATTCATGATTTAGTTTTCAAGACTTGCAGATGAATTTTGAATTAAGTGATGAACAAGGATAACTTCTACTGTGTAAGGATAATTTCAAGGAGGGGAAAAGAAGAAAAAAACCCCCTAAACCCATCAAATAATTTATTGCAAGTTACTCATTCAGATTTAATGGAAAATGATTTTTTTATATAGTAAGTAGAAAGTTTATTAACTAGTTTTTAAAACTGTCTTATGAAAATTAATATAGAAATATGTTCTCAATGGAAAATAATGTTTCAAGAATACTATATTAAGACAGTAATGAATACATTAGGAAAATGTAATTGCATATTTTAAAGCAATTATCCAACTAATCATAAAATTCCTGTTGCAAATAGTAATTAGGAAAATATTTAGATTCATTTTAATACAGAACTTGTAAAAGGACAGGAAAGGTCAGAATCCACTGTAATAAAGAATAATTGGCTGGCAATTGAACCTTAGGGTTCTATAAATAATTTTTAAGCATTTTTTTATTTTTAAGATAGCTCATGGAAGCTGGACAATACATTTCAGTTGTGTTTAATGTAGCCTGGGAGCTCAGCTTCAGCTGTGAGAGAGGGACGAGCTGGCACCTGAGAAAATGTAGGAGAAGTGCCTTGGCTGCAGCCCACCCAGCAGGCATACATTTTGCACTATTTAGATTTTAAGATCATGTTTTCATGTTCAATTACCTCCTGTAAGATGGGGATAATTTTAAGCTACTGATTGCGATGAAGGGCCTGGCACAGAGTTAATGTTCTTCTGGCACCAAACCACTGCTCACGTGGTGGTTTCAAGCTGCAGGTGCTCCAAACCCTCCTCTGAAACTGCCTTTGGATTTGGGAAATTATGTACCATTTCCTGCCCTAATAGTTCAGTTCCCTGTGGGTGAGTGGTGTGGTGGGCAGGTAAATAACCTTTAGATTTGGCTGAAATAGCTATGTTTTAAACAGATTCAGCAAATCTGTTAATGTATTTAAGTTACTTATGTAGGTTAATATATATATATATATCTATAATGTAGGTTAATATATATATGTGTGTGTGTGTATATATATACACACACACATACTCTCCATAAAAGTTCTCTGCTTGTGGATGGCATCTTCAGGCAGTTAAAAGAAAAATCAAAACCAGCAGGAGCTCTGAAAGGTAACTGGGGCATCGTGACACTGTTCATTCCTCACCCCTGTACTGTGGGAGTGGAAACGAGGTGGTTTACTCATTGGAAAGAAAAGAGAGACGAGGGGAAAAAACCCATAAAAACAAATAAAACCCAACCAACCCCAAAAAAGATGCTTTTGAAAGACACAGGGCAGTTGAGAGCAGATCCCTGTGGTGCCTCTGCAGGTCCTGATTTCTGCTGCACTGGGAAGCTTTGGATATTGGTCATTTATTTGTTTATTCATTTAGTCAGCTTTGGCTACACCTCCCTGAGTGGGTCACTGAGCACGGGAGAGAGGATCAGTAGATTAAATTGAGGAGCAGGTATCTACACTGCATGCAGAACAGGGCTCTTCTGCACAACACACACGGTTTGGCCCCAGGACCAAGCTACAGATACAGTTCGAAGCTGTCTGGAGGACCAGGAATTGGTTGGGATCAGAAGCACTTGGAAATTATCTCTATGCTTTAATATGGTCCAAACTAATTTTATTTTATTTTTTCCTGGAATGGAGCTACTAATTTAATTTCCTCTTAAAGAAGTCTAGCTGGTGTTCACCAAAACTGCTCTCTGTGAATTGAATTAATATCTGGTAATTGGGATTGATTAGAGGATTTGTTTCTAATCCATGTTGTCTCTCTAATCACAACGCTGATGTATGTTCAGCCTCTACAGCTGACATGGAGATGCTGCTGATGAAAGACAAGGCAAAGTACTGGAGTGGTCGTTAGTAACAGGTTGGGATTTCCTATGGACTAATTAAAACACTGGGTTTTGGGGGGTTTTTTTATATATCGTCTCACAATATTAGAAAGACTTAACAGAGGAATTGCACCTCTGCAGCTATATTGATAATGTCAATAAAAAGTATTTTTCCACACGTGGCTTATGCGGTGATACCAAATCACACAGTGAGGTGGCTTTTGTGGACCTACCTCTCCATGTGCACATGAAGAATTTCTGTGGTCTGTCCTCAAGCAGAATTTTCAGGCACTTGTAAATACGGGCTCATAAGCCAGATCTTACAAGGAGCGGCTGAGGGAACTGGGCTTGTTGAGCCTGGAGAAAAGGAGGCTGAGGGGAGACCTTTTGGCTCTGTCCAACTCCCTGAAAGGAGGGTGGAGAGAGGTGGGGGTGGGTCTGTTCAACCAAGGACCAAGTGACAGGACAAGAGGAAAAGGCCTCAAGTTGTGCCAAAGGAGGTTTAGATTGGATCTAAGGAAAAATGTCTTCACCAAAAGGGTTGTCAAGCGCTGCAACAGTGTGGAACAGGGAAGTGGTGGAGTCATCATCCCTGGAGGTGTTTAAAAGATGAGCAGATGTTGTGCTTAGACACAGAGTTTAGTTGGCATGGTGGTGTTGGGTTGATGGTTGGACTTTGATAATATCAGAGGTCTTTTTCAATGATTCTATGATCGTATGAAGAAATCTAGTCTTCAGGTAGCACTCTGCCAGCATGTGCACAATGTTATCCTGTGTGGAGGGTCCTTCCTTTTCATTCTTGCTCCTCGTGACTGCAAGTGTAAGTCAATCTCCTGGAGACTTGCTGCCATGTGTGCTTTGTCACCCTTCATGTGCAACTGAAGGTTTGATGGCGTGATGGCTGTGAGGACGTAGGTGTAGTGGTTATCTCTGCTATGGTTATTGCATGTGACATCCAAGCCCATGCTCATTTTAAGTCTTCATATTTGCATATCTTGCTGAGAACAATCCCGTGGCACCTTTTCTCTCTTGAGGTCAATGTAGCGACGGATGTTTTGAGTCTCGGGACTGGCTTGAGTCCGTCTACATTGGGTCCTGTTAACTGCCACAATTAAATGCTGGTGTAGGACTGAGTTTGCCCAAGTAGCATCACTTCATATTTCTCTTTTAATTTCAGCCTGGAACTGGATGTATATCTTCCCAAACTGAATTATTCAGCACTGCATCTCATGAATCTCAGCAGCGTGCACACCGCTGTGCGTGCTGAGCGCTCTCATCCCAGAAACGCCTCAGCATTGCGTAATGGGCAATTTAGGGAAAATATCTTTTGATCCAGTATTTTTCTTGCTGAGAAAGAGACAGACTGAATGCAGAGGAATTTTTTTTTTCCCCCTAAGAATTGAGTACCTTTCAAGATAAATTGAAATAATTCATGGAAATTTACTGCACATTTCTAATTAAACATAATTAGAAGCACTATGTTTTATCATGTGACTTACCTCTGAACAGTTCCACATTCTTTATAAGACATTTTTATATGTATCTCTTTGGCCTGTAATCAATGTAGATTTTTAAAAATATTCACTTTAGTTTTCTCTGAGTAAAGCTTGGGGGAAAAAAAAAAAATTGTTAGTCTCTTTTCTCCATGCTGATTTAAGGCTCTGAATAAAAAAACCCCAAACAACAACAACAAAAAATTCAACTCGGTTTCAGGTTAGGGTCTGTAAATCTGTTCACAAGAATCTTTATCATCCTCAAAGTATCTGTCTTCTTATTTGCTGCTTCTGCCATTATTTTGTTAAAATGAGGTTAATTGCCTCCCCAAAGCAAGCTAATTTGCTGGGCAGTACATCTTGACACGTTTTTATTAGTAAAAGCAAGAGTTCAGGTTTGTTTGCATATTTTTGTCCTGTTTCAAATACCAGTTTGCGTGCTCGGCTGTCGCTTCAGCGACAGAGTTATTTTCTCTGTCTCCTTGAATACATAATTCCAGTGATGAGGCTGCAGTTGAGGCTGATGAAGATGCACAAGCGGCTGTTCTGGCAGCAGCATGGTTGTACGACAGGCAGTGCTGTCGCTGCCTCGTGTCCTGCCCTCCTCGTTCAGTGCTCTGCAGACAGTGTACTGGTTTTGCTGGGACAGAGTTAATGTTCTTCTCAGTAGCTGGAATAGCTGTGTTTTGGTTTCAGTGTGGGATTTGTGATGAGAAGAATGTTGATAACACACTGATGTTTTCAGTTGCTGCTGGAAGTCCAAGGTCATTGTGTTTTGCCAGTTTGCAAGTGGAAAGGACTGGGAGGGGGCAGTGCAGTAATTAGCAAAACCCAAATTGGCATTTGGCTCTGCCAATGAGATATTCCATCTCCTGTCCCCCACGGGCAGGACATTCCCCAGGGCTGAGCAGAAAGCTGGGGATTCTCTCGGGGATGGCTCGGGCTCTGGCTCTCCCGGGATTGTGGTTTGGGTCTGGGGACTGTCTCTGCTCTGGGATCGCTGGCTGGGACAGGCTGGGCATCGGTGGGTGGGTGGTGAGTGATTGCACTGGGCAGCACTCATTTGTACATTCTGTTATTACTGTTATTATCATGATTTTATTTTAATTAGTAAAATCTTTTTATACAGATCACATGTGAGTGTACCACTTCTCTAATATATCTGCAGTGTTAGCAGAAATTAGATTTCTCTCTTTTTTTTTTTAAGATGCAGCTTTTTTTCTCTATTCCTGGAACTTAACATTTCTGAATCTTTTCTTCATAAATGTATAGCTTGGGACCTTAGGACTGAATTTTACCAGGATTTTACTTCAATCGCTGTAATTCTGAGGAGTTGGGTCATTTTTATTAATTATATTAATCAATTATTTAGATATCAGCATTTTCTTTCATTTCAACAAGCAGTCACAAGTGCAAAAAGGACTTGCATTTGGAAGCTAACTTTTCAATTCATGTAATAAAAATATTATTTTTTCCCTGCTGTTCTTGATTTGGATTTTTATGAGTTTTTTCAGTTTATTTGTAAAACCAAAAGAAGAGGAAGTTCCTGGGGATATCACTGTTATTGTACAGGTTCAGGCTGAACTTTCCTCTCATCCCAAACTGGTTCTTTCAGATAATTTTTAGACACAATAACATTTTCAAAAGGTTTCGAAAGATCAGTTGAAGTCACTGTTGGCTTTTGTTGTTTTTTTGGGGTTTGTTTTTTTTTGTACCCTATGTTTGTGTTGATTGAACCACTTCAGGGAACGGGGATCAGAGGCAGAATTGGGAGAAATATTGAGCTACACAAAGACACCTCACTTCTCGCAGGGGAGTGGGGCTTCAACTGGGTTAATGGAGCAGAATGTCACCGTGTCACCCTTTCATATTGCTGTCCCTGTATGGCAGGAGATGCTTACCCACTTTTCTCTTTAACAATAACCTCCTGTAGAGTATAAAATCAACTTATATTTAATGTAGGATGTGCTGTACGGGATACAGGAGCCTATGGTTTCTTGGATAAAAGTGGAATTTTATCAACATGTATTTTCCCCAGTGTTAAACCGATGCCATTGAAAAACAATAGTCTAGTTTCATCACTAGCAACAGAACAATTGGATTGTTCTGTTAAGATTATTCAAGCATAGTAACTCCTGTTAATAAACTAGAAAAGGAAAAATAAGACTCTTATATAGTATATCTAATGGAATAAACGCCAGTGATGTTATGAGTTTCTCACAGCCTGTAAACTGGGTTTTTCCAGGATAAACTTTTTAGTTATACTGTTGAACAGTGGAACTAAAAATTAAAAAGCTGAGATTCAGAACATCATCATGTAATTTTATTAAGAACAGATGGGTGGAAAACTCCCTTGAGTGCTATATCAGCTGCCTGCCATTCACGGGATGGCGGCTGATAATGGACTTGATGGACCTTTGTGTCCATCTGTTAGTCCATCGCTCCAATATTCCCTGGCTGAGGAAACACTTCAAACAGCGTAGTTAAATGCCAGAGGTGTTTTGTAGTATTTATAGATTTTGCTGGTTCACACTTGAGAACATTTCCTGTGCTTCATCAAGTGTTATCTTGAATTTGTATCATTTATTAGGAGTATATCTTAATGACTGACTTAGCTGTACCATTTGATACTTGGTGTTTTCATAAGACAATCTGAAATAACACCTACTGTGATTTATTTCCTTACTGACTGATTATTATTACTAATTCAGGTAGCTCTTACAGTATAGATTTTGCTTGGGGAGGCTATGGAATTTTAGGAGGAAATTATCTTGGTATTTTCAGCAAAGGGAAAGGGCAGGGGAAGCTGCAGGAGTTACCTGCCTCTCCCCCAGTTTGTGTTGGCATTGGGTGACTAGGGATGCTCTGTGGAAAAGCTCTTAATCTGGTTGTCAAATAAAACCAAAATAAAGTGTCAAATATCTCTAAAGAGAGAGAACACTTAATGGATGCTGGGGATTTGATCTTTATTTTTTTCCTCATTTCCTGTTGCCTTATCTATACTTGCTAGGGGAAAGTGCCTTGAAAAAATAGAGCTTCATAACTTAAATTGGATCTCTCGTTCTCTAGTAAAGAATGTACTCTGCAGCTCCCCTGGGTATTAAACACATAAATAGAAAAGTTTAATGCTGGCTTATGTGGTTACCAAGAAGTTAAAGCTTTACTTAAAGCAGTAAAGAAGATGTGAAGATGTAGTGCTGCTGTGCAGTGCACCGAATAACACTAAACTCCTAAAACCTGGCAAGACTTGGTACCTCAGCCACTCCAGCTGTGCACAGCTGCCCTGGACCTGGGCTGCCAACGGTGCTGCTGCTGAGGTTTTGTTGTGGGTTTTTTTTTTTAATGACCTTACTATAAAGTGTCTGTTTTCCATGAAAAAAGTTCTTGAATCCAGATTGGGGGAAGGAAGGAGCAGAAAACCCCAGAGTTGCTCGTGTCCACTTGAGATTTGCTATATAAATCTAACTTATCAGGAGGTTGTTAGACAGCAAAGTGATGTTTACTACAGCTACTGCTAAGGAAACTGTTTAAGGTCTTTGGAAATTTTCGCTGTAGTGTAGGTTTTCTAAAATATTTTTGGAATTTGGACAACATAATGGAGAACTGACAACTCCTTGTCTCTCCTCACTAACCTAACCTAACTACAGTCTGGCTGTAGTAACCACAGCGAACTTTTTATCGCAAACCTCATGCAGGTGTTTTCACAGTATTTTTAGCTCCTTTTAATAGGAGAACAGGAGAAGGGATGCTGTATTTTTCTCTTATTACCTCAAATGATCTTTTTTTTCCTCCAGTATTCCTGGGTTTCTCCCACCCCTTGTCTCCAGCATGCTCTTTCCTTCCTCCTTGGACATGGAGTAGAATATTTTCATAGTCTTGCAGGTGGTCTGAGAAAATCTTGTAATTCTGTTTTACTGAGTAACTTTAGCCATTGGCAGAAGTGTTGTGCAGGCCACTCTGCATTTCCAGCTGAGCCCACAAGCATCTTGACTTGTCCTTGGTGATCAGAAGTTTGCAGAATGGCTCATATATTGGAAATGTCCATGTTAGATGACAGCCTGGCCTCTGCAAGCAAATGGAAAGTACTCAACATTCATGCTTCACAGTTATTTATGAAACTCTGCTCTAGGTGGGGGTGGAAAAAAGTGTTTGAGTTATTTGGATGTAATTTCAATATTGTAGGTACAGTGTACTCACACTTGATCTCCATTTGTGTCATCCAAACAGTGTGGCTGGCTGTGCATCATAAAACGATGCTGAAGGGTGTTTGTGCTTTCGATAAGAGAAGGTGATTCATCAGAGTAATAACAGTATTAATTACATACATAACTGGAGGTTATTTTGTTCAACCAACTATGACCAGTATGAACTCATTCTCTTGTGTATAAATGTAAATACTCTCCTATTGTCCAATAATCCTAAAATATTATTTGTGACAATAAATTTTATTTAGGGCCCAAGGAAAACTCCACAGAAGTTTTGAGTTCATGGCTTTCGAAGTGTTGAGCCTATTGGTAGTTGAGCAGAGAAGCCGTGAAATGCCTTTCGTTGTTGAAGTTAAAGCTGCTTTGTTTCTTGTTGGACTCCAGAGGAGATGGTCTGGATGACCTCCTGGTAGACCGTTCAGCTCCCATATGGGAGCAGAAGGGAAATTTGTCCCAGGAGATGACAGCTCAGAGTCTTAAAGAGCAGGATAGTCAAGCTTTCATGGGAATCCTGAGTTTGCTCAAGGCTTCATTGCTTCCTTTTTAAAATTCTGGAGCATCACTGTTTTTCTCCATGGGATGTCAGATCTTATTAATGTCGTATCTGAGCATCTTATTAAGAAAGTAATTCACTAATGTATCTGTGCTATCACAGCTATCCTCACAGTACCTTTGTAAGGCACTGGAAAAGTTTAACCTCATTTTGCAGCTGGGAAAACTGAGGGGTGGAATATAAAGACAGACGAGAGAAGGATTTTTGGTGGCACTAAGGCATCTGTGCCCAAAGTTGTGATTATGAAAATCCCACTTGGCTACTGCCTGAATTCCTCAAGTAGCTTCTCCTTCAACCTCAGAAGTCCTTATGTCTCAAGCTCTGCTCTCCATGCCCTCAGGAAGGCATGGGTCAGTCTGATCTGAGCACTGGGGCAGAGATGCTTGGTGAAGGTTGGGGTTCAGGCACAAAGCAATGGGGTCTTTTTCTTTTCCTAAGCCAGTGCAGCCAACCATCACACAGCTCTGAGCATGGTGATGATGCTAAGTCCTTCTCTTGCCTGCATTGCCCACCTCCATGGAGAGGACCAGACTTAAAGGCTGCAGGGTCTCTGAGACCATTTGGAAACACAAGACAGTTTCTGTTCATTCCACAGGTGTCTTGGTGTCCAGCACAAGTCTGACTCCTGTTTTGGGTATCTAAAGACTAAACCCATGTAAAAAGTCTGTTGTTCCTGCTTGTGGTTGGGTGATCTCTGTTCCCTCCTTGTTTCAAGAAAAATGGAGTTCCACAGACAGGTGTGACATTGCATTCACACAGCATAGCACTGCAGTGTGGAAAAACAGTACCAATATCCACTAATGTATTACATTATTTCATAAATCACAGCATTAAAGAAAATTAAGATTGTCAAGGTCCCTTAAAAGTTATCTAGTTTATTTAACTTCATATTTTATGGACTTCTGGTAGTTCTCAGACATCAAAGTCTTGATGAGAAAAACAAAACCCAACAAACAAACAAAAACCACCCCAAAAACCCAACAACAAAATTGGCTGGTCACTTTGTTAGAAGCTTGTTCTAATTTACTCTTTTGCTCTAATTACACTAAAACTCCTCCTAACTGATATTTGCGTCGCTGCTTCTTGAACCAACCAACCAATACAAAAATAAAACCCTCCAGTGATGGGTTGTAGCCCTTCTTGCTCCAGAGCTTGGCTGTCCTTACCCTTGGAGTACTTTGCACTGTGCATAATCTGGTGTTTTTCATGCTCTTTCCTCTGTGGACATGGAGAACTGTTTGCTCCCTTTGTTTTTTTTGGCAGCCTTTTACTTCACACCATCTGTGATCCTTTTTTGTTAACTACAAAAAGAGATGCCTGAGTGGAGAAGCAGGGGAAGGTGGAGAAGGTGTGCTCCCTTCCTTGCAGAGGGGCTGCCCGCTGGGGAGGATAAAAACCAGGTGGGAGAGGTTCAGGCATGTTCTGACCATGTCATCAGTGGTGGTCACAGAGTTTTAAATTAGTTTGGACATGTGGATCTGGGTATGAAGTGGTGGATTTGGCCTCTGGGTGAAAAGTTTGAACTCCTACTGGTATGATGGGCATTTTTGTGATGGTGCCTTGTGTAAAACTGCAGCCATCGGAGCCACCTGCAAGTTAGATGATTGCACATAAGCTTCAAAATACTGAAAAAAGAGGAAACTGTAGGCTTAGTATTGCCTCTGGTGGAGCAGCTGAGAAATCAGAACCCTTGTTTTTATCAGAGAATGAAAACTTGGTGAAATTGCCCAAAACAGATAAGGATGATTTATATAATGAAACTTTCTTCTCCATCAACTAAAAAAAGTAATGCCCGAAACACTGAAATAGAAGTTTCAATTGCTCTTGCATACATACCTTTGTTCTTATGATTAAAATAGTATAAAAGTTGTCAGAATATATGGCAGATGAACACGTCTTTTGGAAATATCTAGAATTGAAATTATTATAGAAAGCACACAGGTAATTTGAAAATGCAAAAATCAACAAAAAAATTTCTTAGGCTGTTACCTCTACTATTTATATCCAGCTGTACAGCTTTTGGATTCCAGCTTGATTCCTCAATAGTTCAATCCTGAGACACCAGACTTCTAATGCATTTGCTGTGCCACATTATATTAAGACATTTCTTACTCAAATTAACTCTTTGTTTTCCAATATAAATATCTGGTTAATTATTCAGTGTAGAGGAATGTATCCATTTAAAATAAGACTGTAATTTCCATCACTCCAGAATTTTGTGAGAGCCTCTGGATGTCATGCATAAGTGATCTACTGAAAACTTGGATTTCACTTCTTCACACGTACATCCTTGAGCAGAGCAGAGCAAGGGGTAGTATGTTTTGGTAGATCAGAGAAAAACAAAACTAAATAACAAAAAGAAAAAAAAAAAGACCCAAGAAAATCACAGAGGACTTGGGTGCTTGAAGACTTACCTCTTTATCCAGCTGCATCAACTGCTCTAACAAAACATACTGCCTTTTCCTGAAACCTTCCCTTTGCTGTATCTTTGGTCACTAATACAAAACCATGAAGACTCCCTGTATTTTTGGATTCTTGTACAGTATTAAGTTACTAATAAGGTCATAAAGAAACTAATGCTGTTATTAAATTGGTTTTTTTCCCTTTAAAAAATGTACTCCTGCTTTCACTGTATTTCCAAATGAGATGTTGTATCAAATTATTAGATCAGCATATGCAATCTGATGGCTGAGTCATCAGTGGAAAGAGCACTGAGAGAAGAATTGTAGTTTTCCATTACTTGCAGAAGATAAAATATGTTTGTTTCTCCTTCATACTGCATAGGCATAATTGCTCAATTCCTCTTATACTTGGCATTTTCAATTAGTGACTCTTCTCTCCTGAGCCTTCTAAGGCAAGGTGGGCCACCAAGCTGCCTGTTTGATTTTTAGATTATGATAGCTATCAATGTGTAAACTCCTTTCCTACTTGTGTTGTGGGGATTTTTTTATTTTATTTTATTTTATTTTTAGTTTCTGTAGAGTATCCTAATTGTATGTGACCACAGCCCATTCTGACAGTGTAGCTGCCCACCCACCCGTGGCTGGTCCCTTGTCACTGCCCAGCCCTCATGCACTTGCTCACATACCACGTTTTTGAAAAGGTAGATGGGAACACAACTCTTTCCAATTGGTTTCCTGACCAGTTCATATTTAATGTAGACTTCATTCTGCAGTTTAAAAATATTGTATTTGATTATCAGTTAATTTGCTCTGACAAGCACCTAGAGGTATTATTTATTATCGTACACAAAAGTTGGAATCCGTAAAGTGTGATGGAAAAAATGGTGCAGGAGTTGATGAAGATGGAGTGTCAAACAAAACCTTGTACAGATTAATTGCAAAGATGACCAGAACTGATATCCCAAATCTTTGCTGGTTTGGACAGTTATTGAAAAATTGATCCCTGTATTTAAGGAAAAATAAAATCTGAAATTAAACGGACCAGAATGCCTTAGTTACTCACAGTTGTGGTGGTGTTTAGGTTTTATTTTTCCCCTGGCTGCTTCTGTATAATGTCATAACAGAAGAACTGGCTGTAATTGAAACTGAAACCAAAACAATAATAAAACATCTCAAGTCGCTTGTGAAATGATGAGGGGCCCAGAGGTGTGCATTGATTGGGCAGCAAAACCCAAAGAATAAAAAACTCTTTGCATGACCACAAGGATCAGCTTAAACACGGTGCAGATGTTGATCCTGCAGTGGGTTAACTTACTGAACAAATTTCAAATTGGTTCTGTTTCCAGTAAGTAATGATAGACTGTGAATTTACAACTAGTGTAATGCAAAATTATGGTCACATTATACAGTTTGCTGCTGGTTTTTTTTGGTGCACAGCCCCAGGTTGTCTTTGGGTAGGAGCATGGACATGGATGAAGATGGGAGGTTGAAGAGGGCGTTGCTGCTCAGGAACGCTGTCTGGTGGCTTCTCCCACCCCCACAGGCAATTATATACTAAATATTAATGTGCTTCTAGTCCCCATCAGTTCAGTTCCCCTGGTTTGAAATTGAATGGGAAGAAGGATAAATTATTAGAAAATTGACATTTATCTATGACATTTAATTAGTGTAAAGGGACTTCTCCTGATCCATGAAGCTCCCAGTGCAGCATAAATGTATCTAACCCTCGTCAATGATAAGGCCATCCATCAGCTCATATCCTCTTTTCTATCACCAGCAGTTTATCCTCAGATCTAGCAAAGGCCATCCATAAATTCATTTTAAAGGTATGTTGTTTGGAGAGGACATTATATAGTATAATTCCAAGCTCAAAATCAAGCTGTGATAACTGCTGTCTATCTGACATACCAAGCTTTCAGTCACGCCTTATCGTGGTTACGGATGTCAGGAAACAAACAGGTTTTTCTCAGAAACAATATAGATAAGCAAAGGTGGCTGAGGAGGTGTGAAGAGACATTTAGAGAGGTAAGCAACCTGGTAGACATTTCCATTTTCAGTATCGTCTGTAAGAAAAAGCACATAAAAGCCCTTTCTATTTAAACATGACTGAATAATTCAGGAAGATGATTCTCTATCCTTTATTTGTCTGCTCCAAAGTAGGAATAAAGGAATTAAAGCTTTGTCAGTCACACAGGACCTTGTATCAAAGAGCTGCTGCATACGGCGGGGAGAGCTGCTGTGGGGAAAGTGAAAATGTGGAATATCAGTTAAGCAAACTCACTGCTGTTTGTGAAGTTTTGGGTTTTTTTGCCAGACTGTGATCTACTTTCTTACTAAAACACTTCTGAGCTTTCCAGGTGTGGTTATTCAGTGCTGCAGTCTGTGTTTCTTGATGGTAGGCAGAGTTACTCACATGCTTCAGCTTTTATTATGTCATTGATCATTTTGTGGAAAGAATAAACTTTATTTGGCTTGTACCAGTTCGTGTTATATTTAATTAATTTAATTAATTTACTTTAAATTTGGTCTTGTGAGATGCTTCTTCAGAAATTATGTTGTACTTGGATTAAACACAACCACTCTGAAAATAGTCTGTGTTCCTGAAAAGTGAAGCCAAACACTATTTTCTGTGGGTTTTTTATTTGTTTTATTTGTGTGGGGTTGGTTTTTGTTTTTTTGTTTAGTGTTGTGGGGTGTTTTGGGGTTTTTTTTTAATTGGAGTTTGAGGTCCAGTTAGCTGTAGCTCCAGTATCTTGGAATTACAGTGTGGTAAGGTTGTCATTTTACAAATGTAGGAGAAAAATGTAACTTTTAGAAATGAATTAATTCACTGGGAAAAGGAACCCTGAAATTTCTCTAATGGACCACGGAAATTCCCATATGTGGCAGTAAAAGAGGCAAAAAGGGCATTACCACCCAGGGCTTAATGGTGATAGCTGTCATGACTTGAGCCATGGGCTTCACCAGGAATCTGTATTGAGACCTGGTTTTCAACTAAAAAGGGAAGGGGAAAAAAAAAATCCCCACAACCAAACGTACATTGGTCAATACTCCAATATTCCTGGTGCACTAAAACTTCTCTAATGAGAAATTAAGAATGAAGCAGACCATGGAAGTGAGAAAAATTTGATTTATGCCTCAGGAGGAGTGGGTCAATAGTCCCAGCTCAACACAAGGTTGAAATATGGAGCCGTGACGTTGGTGTCCACCACTGCAGAGCTGTGGTCGTTCTTGAGAAAGGGGCCTGCCAATACACTCCCCGCTCCTTGGAATTTATTAATAAGAAATGGAAAAATTATAAATCGCATCTGGGGGAAAAAATGAAAGCAGAACTGGCTTCATAGCTTGAATCAATGAGCAGCATGACTGGGTTACCTGTTTCAAAAGCAAGATTGTTTTATGGCTAACATGTATTTGCACAGAATCACATCAAAGTGCGTTTCAGGAGAAATGGGGCTTCTGTATAATTTAAACAGGCAGCTTTCCTTGGGCTTAAATAGGAATTGAATAATGCCATAGGCACTTTTATATTCATAAATGATTTAAGAATTATTAAGATAGATTACCACCCTTACAGATGCTGGTAATAGAGGTATAGAGGCACCCAAATCACGAGAGTCATCTTCTGTTGCACACAAAGCTCTGTAATGGATTTCTAATTATTGATCATTGCAGAATTCCTTTTATACAATAGCAAAAAACGTTAGGGGATAATTTATATTAATGGATAATTATTACCAAAACCAGGTGCTGTAATCTGTTTAAAACCTGTTGTGCTTTACAGAATATTCTCAAAGTGCTTGAGTGTGACCTTCTCTGGATGATGCAGGAGCCAGAGCCAGCAGCTGTTGCTTTAACACCATTTTAGAAAAACACAGGAAAACTCCCAGAAAAAGACAACTGAGCTTTCATGGGACTTCAGCATTTCCAGGCCAGTGGTCTAGACCAGTCACTCATTCTGCAGTACCTCCTGATGTTCCTGTGGTTTAACCATCGTTCTCCAATGACACTGCTTTCCATATTGGATTAAATTTTAGGGGTAGATGTTGTGTATTCATCTGACCTGATGGCTGGAAGGTTAATTGCTGAGAAGGGTCTTTTGGTTTTGTTTTTTTAAGCATGCTTAGTAGAGGAATTTAAGCCACAGTAGCACAGGATTCCTCATTGGGATGTGCCCTAGGTTGTGTTTTCTTTCTGGGCAACAACCTCAGGACAACCAGCAGTGTTGGCAGAAACCAGTTTCATCTTCCCTTCCTTTCTCCCATTGTAAGTGGGAGTTTACAGAGCAGAATGATGAATCTGAAGCTTTTTTTATTTTTTCTTCACAATTTTCTGCTCACTAAAAGAAAAAAAAAAAAAAAAAGTCTCCCTGTAGAGAAGGCTCATGACTCTGAGAAGTTGCAGAGGTGTTTAATCCTTCCCATGAAGGGCAAAGCTGGATGGGAGAGGAAGAGGGAAAGGGGCAGTGGTTACCATCCAGGGGCAGAGTGGGAACCAAAATGGGCTTGTCGAGGTAGGTAGAGAAGGGAAAATAGAGCAGATCTCAGAGCTGCTTTGAGTTTAGAAGTGAGCTAAGAAAGAGGAGGGATGCTCCAGAGCTGTTAAACTGGAAGGAGGTTAATATAGAAATGGAGAGGTGGTGGCAGTGCTGGGGCATCCCCGTGGGGCTCTCGCCACCTCCCCGCTTTGCTCTGTGGGATTCTTTTTAAACTGGACGTGAGGGAGGAATTTTCCTGTACCATCCCTTCCAGCTGGGCGTGGGAGGTATTTAGCTTCATCACCATCTGCTAAGGAGGTGTTAGAGAACAGAGAGGGCTTTTTCCCTCTTCTATTTCAAGAAAGGAAAAAAAACAAAAAACCAAAAACCAAACTGAATTTGTGTGTGTTTCTGTGTCAGAGTTTGCAGCTTACAGTAATAATAACAAAACCTCATATCACAGCTAAAGCAGTTTTCATATACACTTGCATTGAAATTTGAAATAATTATTATAGTCAATTATTTTCAATGGTGCTGTAAGAGCATTTCTTTTGCTCCCAGAGCAATAATCTATTAGAGCCAAAAAGGATAAAGAGTTAACAGTCAATTCTGTGCTCCTGTACTAATAATTTATTGGTTTTATTACTTTGAACTGGCATTGTTGGGCCAGTACATAAATGAACCTGGAAGGAATCACTTGGTGACTCCAGTGTGCTTGCCTTTCCCAGGCAGCTGAGGTAGAGGCTCCAGCACCCACTGACAACAGGAGATGGTTCAGGTCAGGGCAGCCCTGTTAATACAGTTCAATTTCTTTACATTGCTCTGATCCTCCTGCTTCTGATGACTCGAAATGAAGGAATGACAACCATTTTTAATAGCACTTGTTGTGTCAGAACTTTCACACATGTAACGGTATTACAGTGAAGTGATTCATCATTTCCTTATGGCACTCGTGGCCATGCACACCAGTCCCATTGTGCCTCTGGTCACTCTTCTCTGCTGAAAGCAGTGGGCTCCCAAGGACAAATCTCAACAGAAAAGTGATGATGAGCTGAGGAGCAATTCCTCTTTCAACACATGGGCGTGATGAAGTTATGCCTATATTTCTGGATACACTTACAGAAGATTGGTGTTTCCTTCCATGGCTAACGGAGCCTGATAGCTCAACAAATGGCCAAGAGTATGTTCTGTGAGCAAATAAATAATGTACCTTGTATATTCATCCCTAACTGATCTCTGAAAATCAGGTCATTGAGTCTAGTCAAAACTTCATTCTAAACTATTTTTGCTTTGTCTTTGCTTGCTTTGGTGTCTGCATTTCTTTAGATAGCACAATATGATGAAAAGCAGGTCCAACTCAGTAAATCAGTAATATTTTATTTTTTTAAATGTTTTTACTAAGACTTGATTCACCAAAACCTTTCTGTAGTTGCTGGAGTATGGACTGAGATGAACAGATGTTTTACTCTAGTACATACTGATGTTAATAAGGTCAATATATTTCATTATTTTGTATTTGGGTACATATATAATGGAAGGATATTATGTAGAATATATAGAACATATAAAAGAATGAACATATAAAATACTACATTACAATGTTCTCATTTCAAGGTAAATATTTCCCTGCAATGCATCACTTCAGGATGCTGATCTCCCCTCAGCTCAGTCCTGCTGGCCGTGGACTCCCGTTTCAAACGCAGCCTGGGGACCAGCCTGCTGGGAAGCAGCAGTGTGACACAATCTGGGTGACCCCAGTGACATCCTTACTTCAATCTTCTGCACCTTTGGATGACAGCAGTAGCTGAATCACCATGTTCCCTCAAGTCTCCCAGCCTGAGATGGTACTGACTTGCAAATATGTGAGTAATTTGGTGTGTGACTTCAACGCTCAGACGTGTATTTTTCTTTACAAACTTAGTAAATCTCTGCTGTTGAAGTTGTTAGAACAGTGCAGCTGTTTTAATCCTTTTTGGAAGGTGGATGGTCCCATCCTTCCTGCTCATGCCACTGAGGGAGAAGCCGAATCACGTGTATGATGTGCATCAGTTGGGTTTCTGCGGCGTTCCATTCGGAGAGGTTTGTGTGTCAGTAGGTGTCAGCATTCAGTTACTGTGTAATTGAGCAGCCTGATTGAAGACTCGTGGCAACTCGCCTGCAGAATTAATGCCAAGTACTCTCCAAACTGTTCTTTAGGATCGGATTATTCAGCCAGAAGTTTCTCGATACACAACAGGGAGGGGAAAAAAAAAATACTTAAAGCTCTATTTGCTGTCCAAAAACCTAATTTCATCACTGAAAATCATGCTCTGCTATTTGCTGGTTGGTTGCTAATGCACAGTGTTACCAATAGTTCCAAAGTGCCAGTGGTTGCACCTCCCTTTCTAACCATGTTGCAGCCTCAGTTTTCTCTCCAGGCTTGTAAATCTAGTTCAGCATTTGGTTGATGGTTTAGGATGATCTGTGAGGTGTACATAAGGGTTAGCTCCTGTGGAGAAAAGGAGGCTGAGGGGAGACCTTCTGGCTCTATCCAAATCCCTGAAAGGAGGGTAGAGAGAGGTGGGGATGGGTCTGTTCAACCAAGGGACAGGACAAGAGGAAATGGCCTCAATTTTAGTTGAGATGGGATGTGAGGAAGAATTTCTTTGCTGAAAGGGTTCTGAGGCATTGGAAGGGGTTGCCCAGGGCAGTGGTGGAGTCCCCATCCCTGGAGGGATTGAAGAGTCTTGTAGACATAGTGCTGAGGGACATGGGTTAGTCAGGGACTTGTCAGTGTTGGGTTCATGGTTGGACTGGATGAGCTTAAAGGGCTTTTCCAATCCAGGCCATTCTAGGATTCTGTGATACTGCAGTCCTATTAGGGTAATGAGGATACTCCTAGAAGGGTTTTTGGAGGCATTTCTGAGCAGACATTAGCTGGGAAGGTGGAGTGGTAGGACTTGCTCTGGATGCCTCCTCATTTTCAGGAATGGTGCTTTGAGGAAGGAGGAGCTCTATGACTCTTCCATAATGCAGAGCTTCAGTGGTGGAGTCCCCATCCCTGGAGGTATTTAAAAGATGAGTAGACATGGTGCTTAAGGTCATGGTTTAGTGGACATAGTGGTGTTGGGTTGATGGTTGGACTTGAAGATCTTGGAGATCTTTTCCAACCTTAATGATTCTATGATTTCAGCCCATTTGTGCAGGGAAACCAAATAGTAAAATAATGGAAATGACACAGATTACAGTCTAAATACCACTGAAAAGTAAAGTAATACATAGAAGCTGTTCTTTATAAATGCATACAAAGTTGGGTTTTCAAAGGTGCTGTGATGGTTAATACTCTTAAATTACCACCCTGACTCCGTGCACGACCAGTCCTTGGTAAATGTTCCAGCCAGGAACCAGCACCCGCCTCTTCACGTAGATTGCAGTTCGTTGGACCTGATTAATTTGCTCGGTGTAACTGGCATTATGAGGGGCAGAGAACCCTCCAAACTACGATCCAGCGCAGACACTTTCATATCAACCCCAACACTGTTTCCTCCAGCCGAAGGAAGGGATTTAAGTTAAATCAGAACGGCTCAGATACGCTTAGACTTTGTATTTCTTCCCCCTTCTCTCTCTTCCCATCCGCTGTAACTGCTGACATCAGTTGGAGCAGCAAGTTAGACTTTTTTCATGGACTTAGTGTGCAAATGACATTGGATTTGTGTACCTGAAGGGGAGGCTTGCTCGCTTTCACAGACTTGCCATCTCGGAAAAATTTCCCCTCAGCTGCAAAATGCAACTGTAAGAGAAATGTGTTATGTTCCGCAGCGAGCAGGGAGGACAGCGAAGTGATCAGATGGCTCTCGGTGGTGTCTGGGTCCTCTGCCTGGCGTTAGAAGCAGATTAGATCTTGGTCAGGCAGCAGCAGCACCCAAGGCAACATCTCTCCAGCTTTACGGTTTATGGTCCAATTCAGGCGATTAAGGATTTTTTTTTTGTATCTTGTCTGAGCGAAGGGCCCTGGACTGGGAATCACTTTATGCCCCATTTATTTCCAGTGAGAAGGCAGCTTCACAGGTCGAGAAATTCCAGCCTTAAGGGATTATTCAAAGTATATCACTTGCCCTTGCCATCACAGCCCCTTCCTTGCCGAGTCAGTGAAGCAGCTTTGGACTCATCTCTGCTTCCCAGTGGCCATGGGCCATTGCTCCCATGCTGCTTCATGGAATGTAAATGTCCAGTCATGAACATCATCTTCTGACTCCCTCTTTGATGTTGGGGACACCATATGTCCTAGTCAGCAGTGTGCTGTGAGAAGGTAGGGTGTCATCTGCCAGGTCCGTTCTGTGACCCTGCCTGCCTGTCCCCCTGGCTTCATCTGCCTGAGCCTCTCAAATAATTCTTTTGTAATGTAGTTAAAATCTAAGGGCAAAAAGTATCGTAAATCACGCGGCAGTGGAGATGGCAGTACAGAGGGGTTTATTATTATTACTGATTTACAATATTGGTGAAGGAAAAATAATTACCAACTATTCATCAAGCATTCCTTTCAACCGTCATGCTGCAAGAATATAGCTAGTGCTGGCAACTAATCTCCTTGTAGGCTTTTGTTAAAAATGCAGGATTATCCCCTTCATTTCACCCATTCAGCTTGTTTCTAGCTCATTTTGCTTTGCGATTTCTCTAAAGAATGCCAATTCTGCTTCGTGACTCCATCCCTTCCTGGCTGACACATTGATCCTTCCTCAGGAGGCTCCACACTGCGTTCCTCAGTAGTTCAGTGTTATATTCTAACCTCAACATAATGATTTCATTTGAAACACTAAGACTTTCTCATGCTACAATTTTAAATTACACTCCATTTTGCTGTGGTGCTGTCTGGGCTCAGCAGCCCGATGTGAGCACAAGTGCAGCAGGAACATTTGCGGGATGAAGTGGCACGTTTTAATGGAATCATTATTTTGAGGAGGGATCATAATAGTGGTGTATCTTGCAGCATCCTGATTTTTCAGTTGAATTCTCTTTCTTAAATACTCTCGAAGGAAGAGGAGAGAAGCTTTTTGTGAACTGGAAGTGGTGCTGGGTCGGGGTGTTTGTTGGGTTCAGGAGGTTTTGTGTGCACGTGGCACTGTGAGCTGTGCTATGATGAGTGTGATGGAAATGGTGATCCCTGACCTGGGACCAGGTGTGTTTGCCATGGTGTGACAACATACAGCTCCTGAACTGCTCATCGTTGGGCATGCTGCGGCAAAGCGGATGAAGTTAGGACGTGGTGAGGGCCCCTGGCGTGTAGTCAGGGGGGGACCAGGTGTGTTTGCCATGGTGTGACAACGTACAGCTCCTGAATTGCTCATCATTGGGCATACTTGGGCAAAGCAGATGAAGTTAGGACATGGTGAGGGCCCCTGGCTTGTAGTCAGGGTTTGAAGGACAACCCCATAACCCAGAAGCTTGGGAAGAGAAAAAGCGATTAAAAAAAGTGTGATTTTTTTTTTTTTTTTTTTTTTCTGTTTTGGGTCTACTAGTAACTGGAAAAAAGTCTATTGTGTGGGTGTTGATCTTCCTACAGTTCCTAAGGTGATGTGAAAGCTTTTCCTGGAAGGCTCCTCATCCATGTCTTCTGATAAAGATGGGAACACCTGTAGTTACCATTTGGTTTTGGTAAAAATCAACCTGTCTGCAGATTTGGCAAATACTTTGTGAATAGATAGTCTGCTATGCAACAAATAAAATCACGTGCAACTGAATGTGAAAAAGTAGAATCTTTGAAAGAAAATGTGTCTAAAGATTTGGATTATAAAATATTTTCAGTCCTAAATTAAGTTGTTTTATTTATGCATTTGTTTTGGAATTACAACTGACCCACACAAGTGTTGGTGTTTTGGTTTTGGTGTCTAGGTATGGGTTTTCTTGCGGTGTTGGGGTTTTTTTTTGGTATTTTGGGGGCTTGGGGGTTTTTTTGGTTCACATGGGCTGACGGTTTTTGCTGGATGATATCTGCCTGGGCTTCCTCTCCTTAGAGTGGTGGATTCCACCTTTGAGAATGACGACTACTGACCTTCAAACTAGTAGCAAATGGCAATAAGTGTTGGTTATAACCATAATCACTAAGCTAGAGAGATGTTGCTGCTGCATCTTCCTCTCAATAACCCCAGAAGCACTATGGCCAACTCTCAGGGTGGTGGTACTTCAGCAGCCCTGCAGCTTCTTTCCTTCTTCTCCTTAAAACGCATCACTTCTATGATACACTGGCAGAGTCCAAAGAAAAATCAACAGGGAATATTCCTTGGACGCAGAGCTGCCATGAGCTCTCCTGCACCATGGTACCTTGGCTCTGCTGGTATTTACTCCTTTCTTCCCTATTTTTGTGCTTGGTTATTGGTGTTAATTTTTGTGCCTGTACTAACCTTGCATAAATTCTGATGATCCCTAGGGTCGCTACTTCTGCATTCTTACATAATCCTATTTTCCTCCTTTCCATAAGCAATTTACCACGTGATGACTTGATTTTTCCTGGCACCCCACTTACTTTTCACTTTTCTTTATCAGTTGATTTACTGCCTCTAGACAGAAGATGAATAGTTTGCACTTTGTACTCTTAAATCAAAATGGAATGGAAAAGACTGGTTTAATCATATTTTCTTCCAACCCCACTTATCTTTATCACCTATTGCTTTAGCCCTGTCAAGAGTGATATGTCTGCAATATCCGATCTTTGCTGTTTGCTCACCGCGCTATCGCAGGTTTGGCTTATTCATGATTCCAGCATTGTTTTATAACAAAGCTGTGTGAAAAGCTCTCTGAGCAGCTCATCGCCGACTCTGATGGCTTCAACAATGAGACTGACTTCAGTCAGGAATAGCAATTTAGTAATGGTTGATACTTCTGTTTAAGCCTCGCTGTATTTTGAATATGAACTGTAAGTTGGGTCTTAGTTGAGCATGACATTTACACATATTCTTAACAATAAACTTGTATGTAGCTGGAAAGCTTGAAATATATTTTACCTGAAGTAGTGATATCTAACGTACCTGAAACAGTGAAGTTCAGTAACTGTTGGGCTGATGGTTATTTTAACACAGGGTTATGTATCGTGTCGAATCTGGGTCTGAATGCAAAAAGTGATTTTGCATTTCTGATTAGAGTTTGATTCACATCAGATTCTAAAGATAAAATTAAAGCAACTTAATGTATTTTTTAATTTCATATATGGGTGTGTATATTTATATACACACACACACCTGTTTAAAGCACCTTTTTTAGGTGATATAATGGTTTTATCAGAGGTGAAAACAAATGCTTAGACCAGTTTTCAATGGACTTTGGATTCTGTGGTTCAAGCTTCATGGATACGCCTCCCTAATATTTTTGGATAATGGATCTGGAGACCAGCAATCCATTCTTTTCATGGTCAAAAATGCATCTTTAAGACTATTTCAGTTTAACTTGACGATGCAAAATGTTTTAGATCTCAAAATGCTACTGGGTGAAAAATATAGATTTGAAAATTAATATAATGAGTAAGTTCCTCACCTTCCCTTTATATATAAATTATATAGAGAGAGCATTCAAATTAGTTTTCATCCAAAGAAAATCTCTGACAGAGGCAGACAGTGGCAGGATGTTTTTCACTGTTTTTTTCTTGAACTGTATGTGAGCTGATATGTGTGTGTAGAGGAGCTGACCTTTAAACCCAGTTGGGTTTTCAACCTGAAGCACACCGAAGCTTTCTGCTCCGCTGTACTGATCTCTGCTTTTAGCGATAAAGCAATTAAAGATATCCTTTATTTGATCAACTGGAGAGCACCATCGATGTACCTTTCATTTTACTTCTTGCCCGTTGCCAGAATACACAATGATTTATAATGGCTGGAGCAACACTGCATGTGGCTCTGAACACTTTATTCAGAATTTTCCACTTTTTCCACTGGCCTGTAGCCACACAAATGATACCATGTGTTTTTAACTCGTTTACTTTTTATTGGCTGTGAATCAAGCAATAGAATAGCTTTTGTGTTCAGCTTTCAAAGGCTTAGACTCAAGGTTCTGTGTCATCGCACTTGATGGTGTGGTCCCTTTGAGGGGACTAAGCTAAACTGAATTATATCTTTTACAAGGCTAAAGCTAAAACCACAGTCCTCACTGAGCAAGGCTTTTAAAAGTTACACAATCCACTGTTTTCTTAAAAAAAAAATGTTTAAAATTATATTATTATATTAGTATTAATGTAAAATGTGTTTTATTATTAGAATTTAATAATATTTTTACAGCTTTCTTCACAATCCAGTCAAAAATCCCTTTCCTGTTTTGACCACTCATCATGCGATTATGTACAAGTTCTTTTTCAGCAACCAAAAGAAATTATTATAGTCCAAAATATGGCATTATTGAGATACAACTTCCAGTTCACTCAAGCTAATGGGATTATTGGCCACCTTGTCCTGTGAGCTATGGGGAGATCTCATGCTGAACCTCCACAGGACTGGACAGGTGGGCTGAAGGGTGCGTGTGCTCTGAGCAGCTAATACTAAATTTAACCAACAAGTGCAAAAGTGTGTTTGTTTTAAAGGTCTTGTCTTGCCAAATCAGTAACATCCCCTCCCCTTTTTTTCTTTTTTTTTTTTTTTTTTCATTCTTAAGCTTTCTCCAGTCTGAGCTTATTTTTAAAGCCACAGGAGTTGCTGAAGCTGTAACCTGCTGCTCCCGTTACTCATGGCAGGATTTTGCTGTGTTTCACCACTCAAAGCCAGTTGGAGAAACACGAATAAGTTAAAAGTTAGAACAGGTACCTGCCAATCCCCCACAGCCTTTGGGAGTGGTGCCAGGGGGTATTTAGAGGCAAGAGCTCACAAGCCCAGTTTGCGGGCAGGTGTAGAATCCCAGAATGGCCTGGATTGGAAAAGCCCTTTAAGCTCATCGAGTCCAACCATGAACCCAACACTGACAAGTCCCTGACTAACCCATGTCCCTCAGCACTGTGTCTACACGACTCTTCAATCCCTCCAGGGATGGGGACTCCACCACTGCCCTGGGCAACCCCTTCCAATGCCTGAGAACCCTTTCAGCAAAGAAATTCTTCCTCACATCCCATCTCAACTGCCCTGGCCACAACTGGAGCCCATTTCCTCTTGTCCTGTCCCTTGTTCCTTGGTTGAACAGACCCATCCCCACCTCTCTCCACCCTCCTTTCAGGGATTTGGATAGAGCCAGGAGGTCTCCCCTCAGCCTCCTTTTCTCCAGGCTCAACAACCCCAGTTCCCTCAGCCGGGAACTCATCACACTTGTGCTCCAGACCCTTCCCCAGCTCCGTTGCCCTTCTCTGGACACGCTCCAGCACCTCCATGTCTCTCTTGGGTGGTGCAGACCGTCCAAAGCTCAAGCTTCTCTGCTCAGGGGAAAGCAGCAGCTGAGATTGATGCTTTTGTTCAGGAGCAGCTGAGGCTCCTTGGTGGGATGGGTATCTTGTGCACTCCACGTCTAGTCAGTGTAATGGATCAGAGCAGCCTGAGTCCCTTTGAAAGCAGGAGGACATCAGGAGCTGTAACTGCTCAATGCCTCCTGTGTTATGCTGAAGCGAGATCTTCTCTAACCCTCAGGAAATCAATAAGCTTTTCCCGATGTCCTTAACTCTCACTATGTTATTGAATTGCTATTCTTCTCTTGCTGGTTTTCTTACTATATTTGTTATTTTGAAGATGGATGCAGCTGCAGAGTCATGTCTTACTTGGGTGTCATTGAGATCTCACTGGGTGTTTAAAGATGACATTCATCCTTTGAGCCTAACTTTGCCTTGGCTTTCTTGGCTGATAAATGAAGGAAACGTCCTCTGGTGATGTCTTTCTCCATCAGTTATGGAATATCAGCCAGACAGTATTTCAGCAGTGATTATTGAGGTGAAAAATACCCCCCCTGTCTAAAAGGAGTAGTGGTAAAAAAATAAGGGTGGAGACTGTAGGTGGCCCTACGAGTTATTCTGCCCTGTGAAAAAATCTTTCTAACTTGCATCTATTGCAGTTGTTTTTGCTTTTTTCTTTGTCAAAAAAAGCAACTGTACCTGGAGGATCCATCGCTGTTTTGTGCTCGTTCTCTTTGGAAATAATAGAGGAGTTATGGAAATTTCAGTCAGGAAAATGGTAGTTTTGAACAGAATCCCTTCGGTTCATTTTCCTCCAGAACACATTTAAAGAATGCACAGGAATCATTTCCAGTGCTGAAGCTCCCATTGTCATGTTAGATTGTCACTTTTGAGTGAAGACATGGATTGACATTGATTTTATTTTTTTTCCTCTTTTACACCGAAATCCAAGGGTTTTTTGTGTCAGTCTGATTTGACAGAAACTGAGATCTGTCTTTAGTATTTTTAGACTGCTGACAGCTCAGTGTCTTTGACAGATTGGGGAAAGGTTTACACACTTCTGATGGGGATTACTCTGTTTAATATTTTCCTCTTCCCTGCATTTCTCTTGAACAGAATACAAAGTTAACTCCAAAGCGAGTGGATCCTGGTTAAGATGTACAGAGCTTTAATACATGCATTAACTAAATTATCCATCTGGGATATCTGGAGCTCAGGCACCGCATCCCTGACTTTCCACCTTTCCCACAAGAGGTCACATCACTGTTTCAATTGAAAGATTTAAACATTGAGAAATTTTTTCAATTGAAATATTGATAACTGTGAAAAATCTCTGCTGAGACCGCTGCTCCTGTGAGTTCTCAGGACCACTGGAAAACACAACACTGAGCAGTGTTGGCTACTACTTCCCTGCAGCTTTATCTTTTTTTTTTTTACATCAAAAAATGAAGATCCAAGGCCCTCAATATAAGATGTATCTCTCGCAATCCCAGCAAATGTGTCCCAGATGGGGTGAGAGGCTCACTGTTGGAGTTTTCAATAGCTCCAAAATTTTCTCTGTAGGTAGAAGCCATTTCTGTATGACTTTGGAATGAAAACCAAAAGATAATGTTCCTGCATAAGTTTTCTTTGTCAGACTACAGCTCTGGCTGAAAAAAAAACCTGAGGAACTGTAGGGACCTGAAGCTACACAGCTGGTTTTTTTGTTTGGTTGTTTTTATTATTATTTTTATTTATTTATTTTTAAAGTTTTTATTCTGTATGAGGATTATTGAGATTAACTTGTTCCATTCCATCAGATGAACCCAGGCTGTTCACCATTATGTAGTTCTCCCCAGGTTCTGTAATGCAGCAGAGGTTAAAACAATGATAGTTTTCCCGTTGGTTTTGTAGGGTTGGGATCTCACCTCTCACCCACCTGGATGGAGAGCAGTGTGGCCCCTCAGATTTCAGCTGCTTAGGGCAATGATGTGGGAACCAATTTTTCCAATGCTTATAAAAGTGAATTCTAAGCAGCCCTGATGAATGTGTCTAGGAAGTGTTTTGCAGTCTGAAAATGGCATGATTATTCCCAGCACTTTCTACTCTCTGTGAATGACTGAATATTTATTGCTAAATGTAGCAATACAAAGACATACAGAGTCTGTTATTGTCCAATAATACTCTGTATGCTTCCCCTGAAATGTAAATATGTTCTGTCAGACTGGCCTTTGCTGCATCTCCGGTGAAGTTATTCTGTAAAGCATACGTGATTTACTGAAATTAATTTTACTATCTGAGTTACTCCTTTTATCACCATTATTATAGGCTACGGTACCTATATTTGAGTTTGTTATTGCCTGTCTTCCTCTCTTTAATATGCAGTTACTATACATGATTTCAAATTTCTCAGTGTGAATTTGGAAGTACAGGTAAAGTTGAAGTGTAATTCATGGTACATTCCTGTGTGTGAAGAAAACCTCGAGTAACCACCCAAGTGAAAAATACACATTGAGTAGGAAAGGGGCAGGGGCACACAGCTGAAGTGTGCAGGCTGGAAGGTGTGGGTGGGTGGGGAGGTGGGGGGCATTTTGAGCCAAGTTTGCCTGATAATAACCCCTCTCACAGTCAGATGATGCTGTTGGCAGGAGTCACTTGTGTTGCAACACATCACTGCAGTACCCAGGCTGGTAATTCTGTTGATTAGTGTAAGTAAATCAGGCTGGATGCCTGTGGTGAGTGGAAAAAAATATCAGAAATAAAATCTGGTATTAATAACTTTACTGAGGATCCAACAGTGAGTAATTTGCAGGTTAATGGGTGAAGCCATGTCTCTGAAATTGAGAATGAACTTCTTCACACCAGTGTAGTCTGAAGAAGCAGGAGTTCTTTATTGCAGTACTAGATGCATGGGGGATCGCTCCACCTATCCATCCTGACTCGTCCCTCTACAAAATCTTTACACTATCAAAACATGCATATTCATTACTTTCCCAGGAAATTATTAACATATTCATTACATTTCCAAGAACCCATAATATATGTAAATGTCCTTTTTGCATGCATACTGGAGTCTCTTAGTGGTTTTCGGGGCTCCTCTGGTGGTCGTTGAAACTTTTCTCACTGTGCCCTTTGGCTGAACGTTTCTTTGGCACAGGCTCAGTTCATCTCTTGGCCTGTTTACAACACTTCTATATCCACAAAAATGGTTCATTCCAGCATCACTACCTTATCTACCCTACTGCAAAAGTTTGGCATCTCAAAGTTCCCCTTTATCTATTTTATATTACAAATTTGACTGGGCCTGGCTGCTACGTAAGGATCTTTCCATGTCACGTTGTTTAAGCAGGAGGGCGTGTTCTTTGGGAATGAGATCGGCCAGTCTATGCCAGTGGCAGTACAGGAGCACCATGCCTTGTCGAACACCCCACTTCTCATTCCCTGACTGCTTTTCCCATAGAATTATCCCCTGGTCTCACCGTTTCATTGATTCACTGTCTCTTTGCAACTCACATTTGAAAACATATTTCTTCTTCAGTGGTTATAGGTTCTAATATTTTTTTTTCTTTTACTCTGCCATTATTTTAACTCTCTAACTGCATTATAGAACTCTGTAAATCACTGTGGGAAATAATTTCTGTGAATTATATTATGTGGAACAAAGGTACATTGTACTGAACTGCATAAGTAATTTATCTGTAAATTCTTGGTACAACGCTTTTCAAGCAGGTCAGATACTGGGCAAGAGAAAGTGGTGTATAAAGCTGTTCATCAGTGGAAAACTGGCTTGAAATGAGTCGCAGTTTGGCGTACCTAATGCTTGATGGATTATCTTGAGAATGTGAGTAAAGGTTTTACTCTCAGAATGACAAACAAATGTATATTGGTACCAGATCTTTGAATTGAGGGCTGACAGCCTTAAGCAAAGGTGATAAACAAGGGTGGAAGCATCTTGTTCATAGCATATAGAGGCTATGGCATGTTGTAGAGGTAGGTTTCAGGTATTATTTATTGCCAGTTGTAAATTAACCCTCATTTGAGCTTGTTGATAGGTCTCTTCCAGTGCATGATCTTTAAATATTTCAGAAATTAGGCTCTACTGATGACTCCTGTGGTGTTCTTTAGAAATTGGAAAGTAAATTTTTCACCTAGTCTGAAACAAGCAAGAAAAACCTTTCAACTGAAACTTATTCTTGTGCTTGATCCCGAGACGTGATGATTAAAATTCTCATTTTGTTTGTTTTGATCAGAAACGAAAGTTTTCTATTGAAAACACTGGACTTTGAGCACTTCATACACCCTGTGTGTGTGGATACGTGCACATGTGTGTTTAGTTAGGCTTGTCTCTTTGAAAAAGATATAACATCTTTGAGTCTCTTTTGTATGGTGCTGGTAAAAATGTTACCCTCCTTTAATTTTGAAGGGCAAAGGTGAAGAACTTAATGATGGCCCTGGCAGGTGCTGTGTGTAGGAACCATTTAATGCATTCAAGGCTTGCGACTGTCTGCTCAGCCCGATCCCTTACTGATAAACTTCACAACAAGAAAACGTGTGGTGTATGTTGGTTCTGCAACTGCATTTTCAAATAATTTTGCTTGGATTTTATGGAAAGACAATGCTTGTCTCAGCAGACAAAAGGAGGTTGCTCTGTTTGCAAGAAGATACAGATGAAGGCTTTGGAGCATTAATAAATAAAAAATAATTTTAAAATCCTGTCACTGTAGAGTCCTGGGCTTTCCCAGCCTCCAGCAATCGGCAGCTCTGGGATTTCCCAGTCCTTTAACCTTCCTTTTAACTCTCCACTTGGCTACAGAGCAGCCAGGTTTTATTTCCCCTACTTGTGCACCTTGGTCTTGACCCAGAAAGACAATTATTTAAAATTCCAAGGACCAGTTAATCTTTGACATCAGGCAGAGCAGATCAGACGCCTGTATAATGCAGATATCTATCTTGTCGGGAGTGTTCTACCATCAGGAGGTTGGAGGTGAGTGAGGGGCCAATGAAGACTTATGGAGCTATTTCTGCAGTTGAGATCCCTCTTCAGCGGGGGCTGATCCCTCGTGAAACACAGCGGGAGATTTCATCTGTGGTGTGGTTTTCATCCCAGTCTTGATCATGAACTATCTTAGATAGAAATTCCAGCCATGCTCATGGGTGAAAGTGGTTTTACATCTGGGATTTGTGTTAATCCATGTCACAAAACGCTGCGTGTACAAGGAGCACCCCGCTTGTCTGAGGGTCCAGCTCTGTGTTAGTTGTATCACAGCACCAAATTATAGAGAAAAATTTTCAATGTTAGTTCTTCTTTTATGGATAAATGCACTTTTTTCTGTGGGTTTTTTTGTTTGTTTGTTTGTTTTTGTTCCCTCCCCTCCCCCCCCACTTCCCCCTTTATAGACCAGATTGGAGGATGTATTTGATCACCAGATGTTAATTATTAAAGAGGGAAAGGAAGAATCATTTCAAAAGCAGATGGTTTCCTAACATTCATGGCAAACTGGCAGCAAGTCAGTTTTCCTCAAACTCAGTGGACCTTTATCAATATGCAGCTGAGTAACAAATGAAAATAAATAATGGAAAGAAAATTATATATTTTTTTGGTTTGTTTTCTGAGGGAATAATGTGGCCTTTTCTTACCAGCCAGCAAAGGAAAGAAGGCAAAGAGGGTGAAGTTTTGGGATTCATTTCTGGGTCTGCATGGTTCACTGACTTACATGCCATGTTACATCTGTTCATCAAATTAAAGCCATTTCTACAGGGAATAACACAAGCTAGTATACTAAAGAGCAATATTTATCAGCAACAATTGTTTTGTGCAAGGCAACAACATATTTAAGGTAACAAAACATGTGTGAAATATGCCTTTAAAGAGTATAACGATGTAATAATTCTTTGGTGATGGAGACCGTATTCAGTGTGGGGGGTAAAAAAAAAAACAGGCATTTAATGAGTGTGCTGCTCACTGTCTGCTGTGCTTGTGCTGATGCACTTTGATAGGCATTGGATAAAACCCCAGATTCACTGTGCTCCATATGAGTTTTGAGTCTTTCAGGGCTTTCACTTAAAAATTCATTAAGAAATAACCATTCTAGGCAGAGCTCCAACCAGCTGGCATGTTGGCTACCAACCCTTTCAGAAATAGGATTTAAGGGCTTTCACATGTTTGCAAACCAACCACTCTTGGTATGTGTGAACTTTCCTTCCCTCCTCCTCCCATCCTACCTTATGCATAAAAATACCAGGCAGTTAATTCTAAAAAATACTGATGCAATTTGAACAGTTGCTTCAAAACCACTTTTACTGTGAAAGTAGCCTGAGGAATTAATGCACCAAATTTCTATTGCAATGCATAGAAAGTATCCGCAGAAAGCTCCTTGGGAGATCATTGGAAGTAGAAAATGAAACTTTAGGGCTTGTTATAGGTTTGTAAGGTGATGGACCATTCTTTTGAAAGTGTCCCAATAACATTCAGCTGTTAGAATACTTCTAATAAATTAATTTCAGAATAAAATTATCTGCCACATACCCTTTGAAAGTTTGATTTCTCCTCAAAAGCAGTATTGCACTTAAGTGGATATTGAAGTTATTTGGAACTATAAGAGCAGCGTGGTCTGCTACTATTGCATGCTTTAATTTGAATCATGAACACTTACACTATATGCGGCATGGAAAGCGTGATGATGTCATCTGGTGAATTAAACTGTATTTTCCTATGAAACTTGCTCTTGAGAATGTAAAAACAAGTTCCAAATGAATTAATTTTGTCATAATCCCAGTACAGTGGCTTATCTGAAATTCTATATTACCACTTGACTAATATAAAAGGTTTTGTTTCACTTTGTTTTGATTTTAATCTGCCCAAATGTGTTTCTAGATAAGGTTGGCTGTGTGATTTCTCTTTGGCCTTCAGGATATGGTGAAATTTCAAAAATATGTTTTGTTTCTCTACCTGCAAAAGCAAAAGGCCAAAGGAGGTTCAGATTCAATACCAAGAAAAAATTATTCGCTGAATGGGTTCTCAGGCATTGGAAGGGGTTGCCCAGGGCAGTGGTGGAGTCCCCATCCCTGGAGGTGTTTAAAAGCCGGGCAGATGAAGTGCTCAGAGATCTGGTTTAGTAGTGGACAGGTATGGTTGGACTCAATGATCTCAAAGGTCTTTTCCAACCAAACAATTCTATGATTCTTCTTAATTGGTAAAATACCTGCTTTTGTGGAAATGGATCCAAATCTTCCTGCAGATACAATAGGGGTAAGAGTCCAACCTGGGCTGAACGCCAGCTAGGCACCATGCTAAAGTAATAAGCACAATTATCTTGCTAATAAACACCAACTTTGAATTAAACTCATGTTTGCAGATATATAGGATGCTTAAATGTTAAGTGGAATTAATTAAAATCTGAAGGAGGTTCTGTCACAGGAAAAGATCTAATAATAAATAATGGTGTTTGCTTTCAGTGTTGTAATTACCTCACTTTCTTTTAGAATTTGCTATTTACCTTAACTCACCAAAGGAAAATAGTGTTCAAGCCGTGACAGTTTTGCACAAACAAATATTGTAACCTTGAAGTAATATCCACTGAATTGAATAATTGGAGACACGTACTCCTAATGTTCTCTTTCTATTTGCCACTGTAGGTTGTGTCAGTCCTCTGGGTGTCACTGAACATCTTGAGATGAGTTGTTTATGAAGTACAACCCCAAAAGATCCTTCAGAAGTGCAGAAGAGTATTATTCATCTTTAAGAACGTGGAGACAGAGCTAATGTTTAGTTCAGACAATGAACTGCCAGCGGCAGCCTTTAAAATGCTTCACTGTGGTGTCTCTGTCCTGTGTGAGTGTAGGGCAGGTCTCCAAAGGAAGAGCAGAGGACAAGGCTCATCTTCTTGGTTTTGGCCTTAGACTGGAGAGGTTTTGGTTCCATTTCTGTCAAACACTGTGATGTTCTTCCCACAGTCCTTCAAAAATAGTTTGGAACATCTGTGAACCATTCACCTGCCTGGTGTTTTCCTTTTAAGTTTTAGTCTTAATTAGGATCTGTGTAGACAGGTATTTAGTTTATTGCATTGAGCAGCAGCAAAGAGAATATTCTCTGCCTTGGAGGTAGACTCTGGAGACGACTTCAGGGCGAGTAGCTCTGTGAAGACCCTTGCCAATCACAAGCAATTTCCCTTTAAATCCTTTATTTTGAGGGTAGGGAGAAATTCGTGGACTCATTGCCATCTGTACGCTTCTGCACTGACATTAATCGAGCTCCTCTGCCAGGTAACTCTTCCCCATGGGCCTTTCTTAAAGAGAATTTTCTAGTTCAAAGACTCTGCAGAAATCCAATGCATCTCAATTACCCCATCCAGCGAGACCTCTGAGCCGGCGAGGAGTTTATTGTTGGAATCCCTCAACCCATAATTATAGTGAGATTGTGTGTGATGTGGGTCTCCACCCTGGTGGGATCCCTTGTGTAGGTGGTGGGGAGTGCTCATCTTCTTTGCTTCTTTCCTTCTTGACATTTATTTGAGATTTTCTGAACCTCATTTGCCTTTCAGACTAAACTCCTCGTGCATGAGTAAGGACCTATGCTTTCTTCCCTCCCTTTATTTTTTTTTTTCCTTCCAAACCAGTAATTTGTGTCAACATACAGTTTACTGGAACAGCCATGTGTCTGACATCATGGACTGGCCAGAGACCTTTCCAGAGCACTGTTAGCATGCACAGGCATGGCTCTACTTACCTAAGGTCCTTGTCTCTGCCATATACTGTCAGAAAAGGTCATTTGCTTGGACTTTGGATGGACAGACACATTGGTTTGAACTTAGAAATGCAAGTCATGGCTTTCTGTTGGAAAAGATAAGTTATGATAAGGTACAGAAATGCTAATTGAAATTGATTGGTTTTGCTGTACAGTCTAGAAAAGCGCTAATGAGGACAATGTAATTACACAACACAACGTAAACAGAGGGTGAAGGAGTGAAACAGCAGGAGGAAGATAGAACACAGAGTAACAGTGCAAAAAGGGAAAAAAAAAATAAAAATAGAAATTTGGCTTCATGCCTGTCTTTAGCCCAGAGGAAATAGCCCGTGAGCAGGGGGTGCAGTTCCCAGGTGGGCAGGAGCAGGTGACAGGGAGTGTGGGGTGCACAGGGTGTGGGGACAGCAGTGGTGGCCGCTCCCCTCCCAGGCAGGAGCTCCCTGGGCAGGGGCTTTGCCAGCAGGTTGGTGTCCAAGCAAGTGTGAATCAAACTTGCTCTCTTCAAAACATTGCCCAGACCAAAGCGTGGCCATAATGTGTGTAGAAAGAAGAAATAAGTTTACTTCTTTCTGTCTGTCTGTCTTTTTCCCCCTGAAGAAATAATTCCGCATGAACCCATCCCAAAGTCCCAAAGCTCCTATGGGAATTAGAGGTATCCTCTGTCCTCCTTTCTTTGACCAGCACTTCTAGCAGTGTAGTTCACCCTAATTCACAGGAAATGATTTAACTCACTCCTATGAGTTAATTTCTTATTTATTTCCCAAAATTGGGAAAGTCTACTGACAGTAATCCAGAAGATTGTTTCTTTCTAATCAGACATACAGAGATATTCCAAACCAATGCCTGGGTAAGGAGGTGGTTTAATTTGGGGTGATTTATTCTACTTAATAAAAGCTTTACAAATAGCTTTAAGGATCCAACAGCTCTAAAGATGATGTTATCTGATAACTATTGTGTTGTTGTGTCAGAATTAGAACATAAAATCATTTAATTACCCTATAGTGTATGTTCAGCACCTCTGGATATTCTCCCTTTCCACATCATGAAATCAGCACATCCCTGAGAAGATTATAAATTATAAAATATCACTGTCAGAGGTAAGTATCCTCAAGTGAAGGGATTTTGAGGGGTGGGGGGGGAGGAAAAGACAAAGTAGAATTTGCTTTATCACTCTGAATTTGTCTTCTTCAAAGCCAACTAACTTATCAGGCAAAATATTTGTAGACATAGCAGGCAATGGAGAATATGGGAAGCGAATTTTAAACTCAGACATGAATATTAATGCTGGAAAGCTGAATGTATGAGGGGTTTGGGGTGGTTTTTTTGATGTTTGGATTTTATTGTTGTTTTTTTACCAATGAAAATATCACAAACGTTGCACTGCAACTTAAACATGTGTACATGCAGCAAAACTGAACCCCACTGTGAAATGGGGTAGCAAATATTAGGATTTTAACTGCTCATAAATCATGGATGCCATTTTCCATGGGTAAGTCATTATGTATCGATACTGTCTGGTAAATCATATATTTAATAACTTTTACATGACTCGGGGAACTTGAGGAAGGAAAAGGATTCCTCATATGCTACTGATGATAATCAGATTAATTATTTGCTATGATTTCCCTCAAATAATAACTAGTTTGTTATTATTTCACACACAGCTGCCATGGCTGTCCATATTTATCCCGACTGTCTGTGCTAATTAAAATAATTATTTTGACCCAGTGCAAATAGATTTTGTGCTCATTTGGTAGCTCCTTTTAAACTGTACGAAGAAACAAGCTGTTGAAATGCGATAGAGGCGATTAAATGAAAAAAAAGGAAGATAATTTTGTGTTGGTCCTTCAAATGGTGGCTTGAGAGGAACGTTGAGTGGGAAAAATGAATATGTTTCATGTTTGAGTAAAGAAAGGGAAAATGGATTGGTAACAACTCAAGCAGCTGCTACGTTCTTTGTGGGGTTTTTTTTGGTTTGTTTTATTTTAACAGCTGCCAGAACAGATACCTTTGGGAGCTGGATTGCTTGACGTTTCAGGGGTGATAAAATGGATGTACTTGGTCAGAAAAATGGTAATACCTTTCTCTGTCCAGCCTGGCCCCCTGCCACTGACAAACCATTTAGCTTACAGGAAGAGATTTTTTGGGTTTTGTTGTTTGGTTGTTTTGTTGGGTTTTTTTTCTCCTTGACAGCTTTGAGGATTTTGTCTGTCTGATTTTTGACAAAGTCAGGATCAATGTTCCACCAGACTTGCTTATGTCTTATAGCCTTCTCCTGGGACTTCTATCGCATCTATCAAGGTGGATGAATTCTTTTTATAGATCAGCAACCAAAACTTTAGACAACACTCTTCCCTTAGCAAAAAAATAACTGCATCAGTTGTCTTCTCCAGTGGGGATGGCTAGAATTCAAAAGCTGGTCATAGATTATCCAATATTTCTATTAGCTCTTGCTGAATAGTGTCCCTTGTAGTTTTTTTGACCTCTACAGAAGGAGGAGAATGGCCTTTTAATTTAGTTTTTCCTTTCTGTTGTTTATTTTAAAGCATTGAGCCTTGATTATTAGTACTGTGACCTTTATTATAGTTCAAGGGTAAGGAGACTCATAGGGTGAGAGAACAATTTAATCATGGAAATAAAATAATAATGATAGTAAGATAATAATGATAATAGTAGTAAAATACACCAATGAGTGACCCCCAGTGCCATTGCTCACCACCCACCCACCAAGCCCGACCTGTTCCCAGATCACGATCCCGGAGGAGCCACAATCCCAAACCGAAACCGCAATCCCAGGAGAGCCAGAGCCCGAGCCAAAGCCAGAGAGAGCAAGAGACCCTCATGGATCTCCTGCCCATGGGGGACAGGAGATGGAACAGCCCCTTGGCAGAGCCCAATGCCAGTCTAGCTCATTAATTTAAATATTCATCAGCCCCCCCTAGAACTTGCATTTTTAGACTGGCAAAACACAAAGTCCTTCGACTTCCAGTGACAAATGCAACATGGGGATGTTATCAGTGTTTCTCTCCTAACAAATCCCAGCTGAACCCAAACCCCAGCGCTGTTCCAGCTGCTGAACAGAACCAGCTCTGGCCCAGCTCACACCAGGACAATCTTGAACATTGTATTGCAATTTAAAACACGTGATCTGCCTTTTATTAGATGTACACTGTCCATGTAAAATAATATTTTTTTTTTCTTCTAAATGCGTTTGCCCTTGTTCAATATAGTTGGCAATCTTGGTTCACTAGAGTGCCTAAAAGAAAACCATAATAATCAGCTGTGTAAAAGTGATTTTATAGTACAAATTGGCTTGCTGGGACTGCGAAAGCATTTTGATTGTTATTTTCTCAGTGGAATAGATTGATGTGACATCTGAAATGACAGTCAGGAATAGTTCTGAACTGCCACCTTCATCTCTTAATTACTACAAGTAATTCTTTTGAACAAAATATGGTTATCATCGAGTTCATTCTGTCCCAGGGAGATTAAAGAGTGCTTGAATTTCACTTTTTTTTTTCCTTTGTCCCAGGGGTGGGATAATCCCAGTAATTACATCATATTATCCTCTGTTATTCACGTATCATCTCTAGTGATACCAAGATCTTCTGCACGTCACTTTGAATATTTCAACAAGCCTCGCCAATACTTACCAACAGCTGAAGATTGCTTTGGTGGAAGTGGTTCATTTGATATCAAACTCCCCCTCCCCCAGCTTGTTAAATATAGAAAAATTCTGTTAAATGACAGGTTTTAACCTCACTGCACTAAAACTATTGTAAATACTGGGATTTCAGTGTGTATGAAAAGGTTGTAGCTATTTGTGACTGCCATTTATTAATTTAGAATTGAATGGTACCAAGAATGGGGAAAATTGTGGGAGTGATGAGTTGCAGAGAGTGATGCAAGCGAGGAGGAATTTGGAGCAGAGCTGGAGAGGTGGAGAGCAGGGTGGAGTGGCCCGGTCTGAGGTCTCAGCACTTTGTAGTGAGGAAGATGTACATGGTGCATCAATGCACACAGCATATAGGATTATTTTCCAAGTAGTGGTTGTTTTTTACAGGATGTGTTAGGGGATTAAAGTCTGTGAATCCTCTTTAGCTGATCTGGGGATTGTAGCTTTCACAGGACTTCCATAATTTCTCAAAATCTGTGATCAAATGCCAAAGAAATGAACTAGGAAGCTGCCAAAAAAGACTGTGATGGCAGTTTAGGAAGGCAGGTTCTCAGGGCAGTATGAAGAAGCTCTGATATGTCGTGTCACTGCTTGAAGGGAGGTGGCACAGCATGCTGGTCTCCTCAAACTGGGCTGAGGGTCTGCTCCAGAGACAGCAGCAATTAGAGTGAGTGATGGAGTGGGACTCCAACATCCCCTGCACGGTGCTAACAGGGCTTGGGAAAGCGCCTGCTGACTCCAGCAAATGCCTTCCTTGCAGTGGGATCAAACAGGTGGGGAAAATGAGCTGTAGCAGGAGCGATGGGAAAGCAGCGGCTGCCTCCGCTCCCAGCCGTTTCGCAGGGGCTGGGATTGATCGATCCAGCTGCGGTGGGAACATAGGACCAGCCCGTCCATCACAGGAGTGGGTAAATCAGCACTCTGTGCCCTGTCATCTGCTGAGTTTATCTGTGCCTGTTGGTGATGGACATACTGGTTTAGAGGGAATTTATCACACGCAGGGGAAGGATGAGAGGATAATCTTGGAGAAAGGCTTGATCTGTACTCGCCAATTAGCAAAACCATGGGCTAGAAATCTGGCAGTAAATGTGCCACCTCCGGATGCAGTCTGTAAGTAAAGGGAACCTGTTAAATTAAATGGTCTCTAAGTCTGTGAATACACCATCTATCTTAGGATCCCACGCAGCCCCAGCTTACCTACTGTCCATTCTTCTTGAGCAGCTTCTTCTCTTCATCACCCCATCTTGAGCCACCATGAATTCCATCCAGTTGTCACACATCCCATTAGCGTTAATCAGCTCTTGATTAATCAGAAATGAACATCATCCCTCAGCTGCAGGTGTGCTGTGCCAGTTTAATTTACAAATGAGAAGCTTTTTTGAGCATCCCTAGTGCACAGCTGAGATGAAACCGGGGGATTAGTGATGAGTTCGGTGGTTTCATGGTCATTCTGCAGCAGCAGCCTCGCACAATCTTGCAAACAAGATATAAGTGAAAATATTTGCAGGGGTTTCTCTAATGTGGGTTGAAAGGTGAATCGACCCATTGAGGATGGGGTGGACCCAAATCTGGGGCTGCAGGAAGGGTAGTGCTGGTGTAGGAATAAGCTCTGCTGGGTTTATCACCCATATGTGAAAGGGAGATAGAGATGTTGCAGGTTACTATAGTTAAGAAAATGTTAAAATACTCAGTTACTCCTCCTGGAATTAGACTTGCTGCTTTTAAAATTTCATTAGATAAGAATCTAAGTCACAGAGAATATATATATACGCAATCACAACTACATAGTTCAAAGAGCTCTGTCAAAAATGGAATGCCCAAAAATATGACCTACCTTTTCTTCCGTTTCAGATTTCCAGAGAGTTATTAAAAATTAAAGATGCCTTTAAGGAGCTTCCCAGAAAACTGTTAAAATGTAGGACATAGTGTACCAACAGGTTACAAAATGAAACAACTTTTATGCAATATATTGTGCTGCAAAGCAATTTTGTTCCAAGTATCTAAAGTATTTCAATTAAGAAAAATAATGATCAAGGACAAACAGTATTTTAGTGGGAAGGAATTAGATTATTTCTATGGTTACTGTGCTGGAGCTGCAACTAGAATTAAAGTTTTAAGTTCCAGGTTACATTGACTTTTATTAAAAATTTGATGCTAATGGCCAATTTTTCATACACCAATTTTTTTATTTTTTTTTTAAGGACAGGATATAGAAGAGAACTCGAGCCATGATATAGCGTTATCTGTTTAAAGGTATTTGCATGTTTCACTGCTTTGGCACCAAACATGGTGAAGGTTTTGGCTATTCCACGTTTAGATCTTAACATATTTAAATTCAAATCACATGGAGTCCTGCAGGCAGTGGTGATACACTGATGTTTCATTTTTTGCATTGAAGGTAAGCCCCATACAAACAACAGGGATAAAGAAAGTATATTAATTTATCATCCTACCAAACTTTTCCATTAGGAGTTTGAAGGTTGTTTTTACATGTGTGTGGGGAGGATGTTTGTTTCTTTTTAAATCAATAGCTTTCAGAGAGCATCGTGGTACCACTATCCCTGTCTTGCAGGGGGTTCAGGAAGAAGGTGCTTTGCTTTGTTACCCAGCAGCCAGGCAAGACAGCTAGAAACTGTTCCCAGGTAAGGCAGCATCCTGCTTTGGATTTATTTGATCAGAGTTGTAGTAATTGTTGGGTAAATGGCTCTTGCAAGACCTTGAGGAAGCTAAGTAAATGGTAATACTTGGTTTTAGGGTTTGGGGATGGAAGTGACTGCAGCAGCTGTGCTTGAAAAGATTTCTAAAGGTTATATAAAGGTATGGAAAAAAAAATAGAAAATAGGTACAATACGGGTAGACTATGAAGAAAGGATTTCATTTTAACAACACTCTTGTTCCTTGTCTCTCCCTGTCTGCAGAATTTCTAACAAGAGCTGCATCTGTGCAACATTAAAAATGATCAAAGCTCTCATTTTCTTTGTGAGGAGAGGAAGTTACTGGAATGGAGGCGATTGCTCTTGTTGCTAAACAAGGACGGACAAAAGATGCAAAAAAAAGAGCAACCAGGGAGCGTTTCTCTGCAGCGTTCACACTTGTGGTGCCCAGCCCCTGGAGGTGCCCAGCCCCTGGAGGAACAAGCTCTGCCCCTCTCCTGGCTCCATCCCCCCCTTTGGGTGTTCAGGGAGGATTTCTCCTTAGTCAGCAGAAGTTAGCTCTTCTCTTGCACAAAGGCAGAAAAGATACAGAAATGAAAATATTTTTTTTAAAAAGGATAAAAGATGAGGGAAGAACGCAGGAGCCCACACCTGACCCTCAGGTCCTTGTCAGTACTCAGCAAAGGTGATGATACAAGGGCAATAAAGTCCACTTTCTTATTCTGCTGTATTTAAAGTTTGAGGGACAATATTTGTTTTAATTTCTCTGTTGGGTCAGGTGTTGAGACCTGATGTTGACTGCACCAGTGTTACTCTAGGATTAGGTGACTCTGCTTGTGTTTGGGTAACTGTTTGCTGAGCTGTTCTGTCTTCACAAATCTACAAGATCACTTTGCTCTTCACCTGCTGCAGCACTTCATCCAGGAAAGAACCACAAACCAGTTGTGTCATTATGGTATTTCATGTTCAAATTCATTTAATTAGAATATGGGTTTGTTTTTACAGAGGTGTTGGAGATTGTCCTTTCTTCCCCCCAGACAATTAAAATTTAAAAATGTTTTCTTGTGATTATCAAGACTGATTTGTAGCTTAATTACACTAGGTGCCTTTAGATGACCACAGTCTGGCCAGGTGCTTCGAGAACCACACTGAGATACCCTTCCTCTAGGGTTAGATCATTTTGCTCCGTCAGAACTTAATACTAATTTCATATTTAGTAAAACACTAGCCATGGGCAAGCATCAGCTTCTGAAGGGGAAAGAGGGAACTGGAGGTGGAGCTGGATGTAGTGTGTCCAACCACCCCTCTGGACCTGGTGTGAGGACGGGGAATTGTAGTGGGGTTGGGCAGTGGTGGGGTGGGGATGGGGACCATCATCTCAAGAGTGATGGGGACTCTTTTGTGGCTAATGAAAGCTGAGCACAGTACTGTGGGGATTGTGCTGTCCCGGGGGGTCTGGACTTGACCACTGACCTGATGGAGAGCTATTGGGGGTAGAGAAGATGAGGGACTTGTTCTGCAGATTTTCTGTGGGAAATATTACCATGAGGGATTGCAAAGAACCTGGTTGCCTCCAAACTGTCGTGCTTGCTTGTATTTTGACAGTCAGTTTGTTGTGGATCCTCAGACTGGTCAGGAAAATTCAGTCAATGATCCTTTTCCTCTCTTGTCTAGCTAGGAAAAATGTTTGGATAGGATGTCTGGGGTTTTTTTTGTTTTTTTTTTTGCTATTATTGTCAAACTGGGGAAAAAAAAAAGACTTAAGAAAATAGAAATTATAACAAAATAGGGGATTATAACAGAGGATCTGATGTTTTAGATAAGATATATGAAAATGGTAATTTTTGCCTTGCTGCTCTTTCTAGACTCTACTTTCCTTCCTGCACTGGGTTTGAATGGAAAACAAGAATAGTGTTGTCATCTCCACGCAATTCTATTACCAAATTGTCAGAACATGGTCATATTTCTGGCAGCAATGATTCAACTCTATTTCCACCTCCATGTGGATCAGCAACGACCTTGACATTTTTGGTCAATGCTCATGTTGAGATTACATGGCAGGCGCAGGTGCCAAGCTGTGGAGTATAATTTCCTGACAATGTATGGGATCTGGGTGTGTAAATTGGCTTCTGGGTTGTCTCTACACAGCTATAGGGTCCTTTCCTGAGCCTCTCAGCTTGTAGCTTTTAATGACCAGGAAACCATGAACCATCTGTTTGTACAGAACTGTGGAACCATGCAACTGTTGCTGGTTTTATACATTTTGTAGGCTCCTCTCAAAAATATTTTAAGCAAGATCCATTATCTAATTTTTGAAATGGACTATCAGGCAAAGAGTAGGTTGTTGTTGTTTTTTTTTTTAATTAGTGGTAAAGGTGAAATCATTAACATGCAAGAGAACACTAAAAGGCAAAATTGTATAAGCAGAGACTAAAAGTGAAATCTCCAGCCACAACAAGTGTTTTCAACTAAATCATGTCCCTGGGGATGAGATGATGCAGTAAAGTAATGGACTCAAAAGATCTCCTCCCCTCTCCTCTGTCCATTAATGCCCATTTGGGCAGCTGCCCATTTGACCATTACTGCCTTTCCCACGTGTGTGTGCAGGAGGCACAGGCAGAGCTCCAGCCCTTTCCCTTTCAGCAAAGAAATTCTTCCTCACATCCCATCTCAACTGCCCTGGGCACAACTTGAGGCCATTTCCTCTTGTCCTGTCCCTTGTTCCTTGGTTGAACAGACCCACCTCCCCCTCTCTACACTCTCCTTTTCTCCAGGTTTAAAAACCCCAGTTCTCTCAAACCCCCAATTTTGTCATCACAGATCGTGCCTCTGTGAGAAGCAGGTGAGTGGCTGTTACCCCTGGGAAGGAAAGAAGCAGGTGAGAAAGAGCTGCTTCCACCCAAACCCAGCCTCGCTGCAGGCTGGCTGCTGGGACACCAGAGTTATTTATCTAAAGTCTGTTTCCACTGAACACACAACTTGCTCTGGAGCAAACCTACTCTCCAGAGTGGGGAAAAAAACCTCATGATTAAAGGATAATTCAGGATGTACCTGCCAAAAAAAAACCCCAACCCAACCTGGAAAAGGTTTAAGGCAACACAATCTGCAGAGTCAGGCTTTTAAAGTCAGTTGTGTATGTTCAGTAACTTGTGTGTAAACTTGCCACTCCCCACATCCCTGTGGGTCATGGAGGCATCTTCAGGGTCTGTGTATGACATGTTCATTTTTATTTTTTTTTACTCTTCCAATTTTGTGATATCAGAAATGCACAAGCTAGAGAAATGGGTAAAACTTGGTGCTAATTGAAATATGTCTTTCAAAGCATGAACATCTCCTTTGCTAATGTCTTATTAATTACGCAGGGTTTTCAAAAGTCAGTTTAAACTCATGTAATTCCCATGAGGGACAGGTTGAGAAGCTAATACTATATTGCCATGGTCTCTTCACAGAGATAGTTGGTGATAAGATAATACACGTTCCAGATTTGTTTTCTTTCCTGCTCAGGGGGTGTGTGCTTCTCTTCGGTGTTTTTTATTTTGCAGTGTTAACAGTTCACATCCCCCAGGTCAGCAAAGTGCTGATCATAACAAGAGTTTTGGGCTCCAGGTAAAGAGAGGCTGAACACCCTCAGAAGTCTTTTCTGCATTACAGTGATATTTCCACCTGCTACAGTGGGTTTTTGGTGGTAAATCCAGGCTCAGTATCATTTTCATTGAAATCTATAAACCAACAAACTGAATCAAATCCAGCCAGCTTATTGATCAGAGCTGGAGCCTCTCCTGTCACGTTTTGGCAGTTATTTCCTCATGTTCTTGTCCTAAACATGAGCTGCTTTAGCTGAATAAAAACATGGTTGCTTTTTTTAAAAAAAAGGTATAATTTCAAAGCTGTTACTGAAAAAAAATTCCTATCTGCTTCTCCCTGCCAGTGACAGTCTTAAAGGGTGAAATATTGATGAGAACTAGTGTATGTATACAATAATTCAGGAACAAATTAAACCCAGAACACTTAAACACCTGTTTCTTTGCCAATTCCATATGTTTTGGACAGTTAGTGATTTGTTTCCTTCGTCAAGGACCTGCAGTAATATAATTATATGTTCAAAATCTGTGTTGGAGATTTTCTTGTTTTCTTTTTTGTTAGCAGCAGCATAGGGAGATGCAGAGCAACCACCACGATTGAAATCGGTACCTAATGTGGAAGCTTTAATTGTTTGATGGTTTTCTTGTTCGTGTGGAACTAGTTCCTAATCTTTCATGATCATTTAATAGGTTAAAACCTCATGAGTGCCTGCTTCTTTTCTAGGACAGTCTGGAAGAGAAAATAAACTTGGGCTCCAACCACTAAGGTTTGGTTATGTGAACCATCAATTAATTTGTATCTAATTAGGGCACTAGTGTTATATACAATTATTTTTTTCCCTCTCTGGTGTATTGTACAAGGTGCATGTGTGGAAATATTGATTTATTTGTGAGTTTCTTTAACTCTCAGGGGCAGCAGAGGCTTTCTGTGTCTCAGAGGATGCTCTGGAAGTGTCCCGAGCTCCAGCTTTCATGGAGGACTGGGATCTCTGGAGCAGACAGCCAACAGCAGCATCATTTTCTACTAGAGACTCTGCGCTGGAACTCTGCCCTTTTCCCATCAGCAGATTGAAATGGAGTGTGACAAGGCAGGTACACGGGGTTTTAAGTATGATTTTAATTTTGGGTTCCAGAAAATGAATGGTAAAAAGATGCAGCCCCATCTACGTGGCTGTGCTCAGTGGTCCACGTCTCAACTGAAGTCATTGTAATGTTCTTTTTCCTCTGAGCCACCAGCTATTGAAACTGAAGCTTTACCTGGGTCGAGATTAGGATTTTTCATGTTTAGCTCAAACTATTTAATAGAAAGTGATTTTATTTTAGGGAGGAGGGGAAAAAAAACCCCAAAATAAAAAAAAATCCCTTAAAAATAAACATCTTATTTTAGTTCTATGTCTTTCATTAAATCTAAAAGTTATTTTATTTCTGCCAACACCATTTTGTTTAAAATTAGCTTATGTTCTGAATACAGTAAGGAGGAAGAAGAACCAGATTCAATATTTTTTTTATGCTTCTAGTAGTTGTTCCGTACTTTATGATTTGCCAAAGTGCCAGAACTGACAAATTATCCAATAACACAAAACTGAAGGCAACGTTGCTGTCATTGGAAAGCTGGATTAGTTTATAAAGTAGCCTGGTTGTGTTTCATAAAACAAATAACTAATATCCAGCAAAACTGCTGCAGATTCTTTCCCCACTTCTTTCTCTTTCTTCTTTTTCTTTCTGGCACTAAAAGGAGACGAAAGTTAGACATTTATTTACTTGTCAAAAGAGAGGAAATTCTTCAAAAAGAAAAATCCTGTGCTACCCAAACCATTTCAGAATGTGAAAAGAAATGCATTGGCTTTCCTGTCTGCCTGCCACTCCTTTGGGGAGCTGTATTCCTGGTGTGTATGGGGAGAAAAAACAGTTTTGAAGCTGGGGGTGTTGCAGAGTAGCAATTTTTCTTCCAAAGAGTAATCCTGAAATTTACTCAGTGAACTACTAAGTAGTATATTGTGAATTATAATAGTTGATTTACTATTAAGCTTAGAACTTGCTGAAGACCATCATAGGAAAACATGAAGCATCAGAGCTGGCAGTTACAGCTTTCTGGCTTTTAAATTTCTTTATTATTATTTTTTATTTATTTTTTATTTTTAATTTTAGCTTTATTTATTTATTTTATACTGTGAACTACAGACAGAGACTGCTGCCTCCCGTGTGTAGGTGTGTGGGGTTTTTTTATGTGCCCTGCTGTATTGCAGAGGATGCCCAGAGACAAGAGTGTTCCTGTGGAAATCGGTGCCCACGGGGGGAAACCAGCCCTGAGCAGCAGTGAAGGCAGCAGCTCAGGCTCTGCACAGAGAAGTTTTTGGAGGAGTTTTTTTATGTTTTTCCAACTTTGTGTTTGGGAGTGTGTCCACAGGGAGCACTGCAAGAGGCTCCTTCATGCGGGAAGGGTGCAATATCAAGTCCTGCTTCTATTGATATATATGCTCTTTAAAAGCTCAAGGTGTAGCAGTGCATAGATGTTGTCACAGCTTTTGGTTTATTCCAAAATAAACCTGGGCTCAGTTCAGTGGTTCATACTGGGGACAGAGCAAACCTGCACTTCTGGATTTGCTCTGCAAAAATGCCTCATCTCATCTCCTCCTCTGCTCCCGGGTTTTAGAGAGGGTGCAAATAACTGTACGGTACTTTAGAGAAAATAATAACCACTTCCAGGCCCAACACTATGTAATGTAATAATTAAGAAAAATTTTATGGATTAGTAACCAGTAAGAAAGAACAAGTGCAGGCCAGGTGGAAAGCAGACTGTAAGCTGTATTTAAGGTCATTTGATTTCATAGTCGTCCCTGCAGCCCGTTCCTCTCGGGTCAGGATGCACAGCCAGCAGGATGGATGTTCTCCTTTGGGGCAGGTTGCAGGAGACACAAAGTCCTGGACTCACATTTAACGCATCTGACACAGAAGGAGGCAACCCAACCACACCTACTGCCATGTAATTACGGATTGTTTCAGCCTCTTGCTTCCCTGGAGAACGAGTTAATTAAAGCCACTTTACCATGTGCCAGATCATCCAGATCTTTGACTGATCCTCTCCGGGTTATTTTTAAACTGTAACTAGTATTTTCCAGTGCCATTAATGTGCCAGGTCACCCTTGAATGCTTTTATGAGTATGTCTGGATAACAAGGTACCCAAATTAATTCTGAATGTGCTTGCTTACAAAGGAGGAGCATTGTAGTCATGTTAATTAATCAATCCATAACTGTTTATACCTCCTGCTTTGCAAAACTAATTGACCAGGGAGGTGCTCATGGAACCAAACTTGACAAGATTCCAGCAGCATTTGGCCAAGGCCCTCAGGGACATGGTCTGAATGTTGGGATTGTCCTGTGCAGGGACAGGAGTTGGACTGATGATCTTTGTGGGTCCAACTCACTACATTTGATGATTCTATGACCAATTTACTCCTGGTATTAAAAATCTATGGTGATGGGGCAGTGAGTGCTGCCGGGGCCACCTCCACAGTGTGCAGCACCTATAGCACCTATAACTCCGTGCTGGCTCCCTCTTCCAGGTATGACAAGAGCTGCAAAATGGGTCAAAATAAAAAGAACCTATAAGTTATTATATCCAGTCATTTATATTTAGCTTCTACTTGTAGGACAGGTGGGAAACTGGCACAAGATAATTAGGTGTGTTTTATGCAAAAGGGAGGACTCCTCTGTAGGACCGGAGTTATTAATAGAGTTCATTAGGAAGAGTTTGGAGACTGGCGCTGAACTTGGCAGCGGGCTGATGAAATTTGCCAGTGACACAGAACCTAGTGAGGTGTTGCCAGTACAGAGGAGGATTGGTACATAGGAGGAAATAATGACTGGGAAGGCTGCAGTAATGAAAATAATATGAATAATAATAAAAAGTACAAGATTATGTGCTTTGGGATTTAGAAATGAAAAATTTCTGTTGTAACTGAAAGATTACAGTTGTAAATGTTGGAGGAAGAGAAGGACTTTAATATTTGAGTAGATATTTTCTTGTAAACTAGAACTTGGTGCAGCTATGCAAACCGTTGCATGCAGGATGCTTGTTTACAGCTCTGGTCACAGTTGCTCAAAATGAATGTTAATTGGAACTGGTGTGGAGAAGGACTTTCCATCTCCCCCATCAGCGTCACAGTTCATGGTTCGATGGGATCCCAAAAGGCTGCAGTTAAAACAGCCCAGCAGAGCCAGAGAAGAGTTCAACTTGATTTCTGCAAATGCATCGGGATCAAGTACCGGTGGTGACTACAAAACCAAAGGGATGGTAACACACAGTCAGATCAGTAGAGATTTCTCCTGACTGAATTAAGAATGAAATTCACTAAAGGAGGAGGACCTGGGACCCCTGTCCTGTGGGAATAGACTGTGCAATGAACCTCTCCAGCTGTAGTGTGGAGACATCAGTTGAGAAATTAAGTGGGGTGTCATGGTCGCCTCTGCTAGCGAGGGACATGGCTGGAGGCTGCTTTGAGTCTTATGCTCTACATTGATTTATTTTTTTTAAATTATTATTATTATTTTTAAAGCTAGGCTATGTTTTTGAGAGGCCTGCCTTGCAATTTTGGGAGATAACAATATTCCAGATAGTCTATCTGTCTGTTTATTCTTTGTTAGCAGTATAGATGGGTTGCTAATTAGAAGAGGTGTGATTTGTTCTCTCCACGTGGAATAAAAAGCAGATAGGACAAAATTTAATAGAAAATCTTAAAGTATCTTCAGAGACTGCAGCACTGGAATGGGAGGGCAGAGCATTGATAATTTTTGTGTGTGTGTGTGATGCATTTACATTACCAGTGTGGCCAGGTCCCCAGGGAGACCTTCATGCAGGTTCTGAGTGTATTTTGAGGTTGTGGGGAGAGCTGTCGTGTTGCCAGGGCTCTGGGCAGAAATCAAGAAGGTGCTGACTGATAATAGTTTGGCAAGTGAGCAGAAACTTTAACAAGTTCCCTTTTAAATCTGTGCAAGACTAGAGCTGCCCCTCCAAGTGGCCCATACCCACAACTAAATCTTCGTGTTTCTTTTCAGCGTGTGATCTCACAGCAGTCTGATTGCTCTTCCACGGCATTTGCCTCATGCTGTACAAGAAAAAATAAAACTGCAAACAATTAGCTGAACTCTGCAGTCTTTACTCAAGCAAAACCCCATTGCCTTCACTGGGAGCACTTCCCAGGATTGGGTTCAGATTTATTTATTTTTTTTCCCCCAATTTATCATTTGGGAAAGGGCTGAACAGAACCCTCTTTCTAGAGAATATGGGATTTTGATAAGAGTATGTATCACACCTGTGAGAGGACATTTGATTAAAGCAAGACTTACCATCAGCAATGATCTGGAAAGGCAGATGTAAAAGCAATGTCCTGTGAATGATTGGGAAGAGAATCTCACTGAAGATTTGAAATTTAAGAGTACTGTAAATTATTTTTTTTAAAGTACATGTCAATGCGTAATGCAAAGAGCACCTGATGAACCAGCACTACTGAATCCAACTAAGAACATTATCAAGTGAGGGAGTAAACAAATACATCTGGATAAAATGGTGGTTATTGTATAGTAAGACCCAAATACTCTGTGAAAACCTAATTCTAAAGCACCTGAGAAGCATTAATCCGGTAAATTTTTGAGTGACAAGCTTCCTGGATCTTGATACCTGCTGCATCCTTGCCTGCAGGGGATTTCTGTAGGTTAGATAAGCCCTTTTGCTGATAACCTGTGAAATGAAGAAATACTTGAATTCCACAAGTAATGAACAGATGATCCTGTGCAGGTATGTTAATAATATTAAAAAAAAATAAAAAAATAAAATCTGGAGTCTTACATATTGGTGGTGGCTGGGAGGGCTTGGAGAGGGACCCTATAAGTCCAGAATAGGGCTCATTCAGCCTCTGGACTGCCTGTGAGGTTGTAGCCCACCCAGAGAATTGAAACAAAGTCCACTTTTAAGCACTGACCCCTATTTTTTCCTTACCCTTGGAGAGCAGCGAGCTGCCCGTCTGCTGCAGAGCTGCCACGGTGAGCGTGGGCACGTGTGGGTTTTGCTGCTGCCGTGCCAAGGGGCTGGGGACCAGCCAAGGCAGGGTTGAAGAAGGTCCTAGATGAGCTCCTGAGATGGGTAACTCATCCCTATCGCTGTCTAACAGCATCTGTTGAAATCAGCAGGGTGGGTGTAACGGCGACGGCTGTGACCGTTTCTGTGAGCTGCTGGCACGGGTGATAAAGAACTGGAGGGAAGTTTTGGGGAGGTAAGTCCCACATTGATTCATCCCTGATGCTTTGATAACCTCTCAGCTGCCGTGAAAGCCGGAGACAGAAACATCTGTGTTTGCAAAGCGGAGGCCGCAGGCTGAGACAGATGTTTGGGGTTTTTGGGATGAGATCCAGCAATCCCGGAGAGTTGTGGCACGGCTGGGACTGTGTCCCCACGTCAGTCGCTGCCGTTGGTGGGGAGGTCTGTGCAGCTCCCATTGCCTGATTAAATCTGGTATTCTCTGCTCTTTGTTACTGCACTTTATTACCATCCCTCACCCCTCCAGGCATTGCTCCACAATATATTTTTCATGACTCTTGCAGCTGAACGATATTTTTCTCTTCCACCTCCATCTCCTCACTCTGCTTGCCACGAGGCTTTGCCCTGGCTGGGGAACAAGTTGAGCTGCCTGGTCCTGGGGTGGGCAGGGTGAGCTGGGCTTTTCCCTCAGTAACACCAAGCTCAGCTGGGCTGAGACCTCGGGGAACAGGCACATCCTTAAACCAGCTTTTACCTCCAGCGAGGAGGGTCCCACCATCAGCAGGTTGGGTGCTGTTATGCTCAGGTTCAGCTCCATGGTTGGAGGGGCAGCAACACTGTCCTGATGTCAGTACAGGTGTAACCTAAATTTAATCTCTAGTTTAGAAATGGGAAAATGAATATTTTTTTTAAAATAAATCAGAGACAAAAAAAAAAAAGGCTGTTCTTACTTCTGACTGCTGTTTTGTCTGATGCTAGAAAGATTTATTGCCCAGGGCAGTGGTGGAGTCCCCATCCCTGGAGGGATTGAAGAGTCGTGTAGACACAGTGCTGAGGGACATGGGTTAGTTGGGGACTTGTCAGTGTTGGGTTCATGGTTGGACTCGATGAGCTTGAAGGGCTTTTCCAATCCAGGCAGTTCTGGGATTCTGTAATGAACTATTTCCATAATGTTTGACAGTCCTACAAGACCATCAACTCACTCCTACCAGTTAAAACACTTTTACCTTTTCATTACTTTAACTTACAGGAAGAAAAATCTTTCTGTTAAGCAAAGAGACATTTACAAACATCAGGATTTAGAAAACAGTTTTTCTTCCATGCTCCTAAGCCCTGTACTTTTTGCTTTCTCTGTTTTCAAATCTAAAAATGACAGGAAGGTCAACGTCACCATGGCTTAAAAATTGGGACCATGAATTTGACAAATGCTGCAACTTCACATGATTTTACTTCCATGAATAACTTTTTTTTTGTCTTCCAACAAGACCACTTCTGGAGGAGGAGGATGCTGCTGACCCATGGAGCTCTTCTAAAAGATGCTCTGATAACTGATGTTTTTTCACTTCGGCAGTGTTATTTGTTTGTGTGCTTGACATTTGTCCTACTACAGCTCTCTCGGATCGAATCACTGCTTCCCTTATTATTTCTCTGTTCCTTGACTTTTTCCAGTGAACTGAAAATATTTTCATTCTTGTTTGCTATTGATCAGATAATCCCCAGGTCTGAGCTGCTATGACGTATCCAGGACTGCAGGTTGATGTATTGGAAGACAAATATGTATAAGGAGTAGTTTACACTTTTTTTTTTCCCTGTACTTACACAATGTTTTAATATTTGTAGTATATTGATGCATTACAATTGACAGTAATTAACATTACAATGCACGTAGTGTGTGTTCCCAGGACACATATCAGAGAAAGCAAAACAACTAGTGATTCTTTTGAAAATACTCAGCTCTGTTCTTTTCCCTATAAAAATCCCTCTGTTGTAGATAAAATAATTGGTTTGCAAGTAATGTCTGAATACTTTCAAGAAATTTAAAGATCCTCTAACTATTTAAATTTTTCTTGAGAGGGGATGCAGTCATTTTTAGTGAAGATAGATGCACGTTTTCCTCTAACTCCTGCCTTTCTCACCTGGTTTGGTACCAAAATTTTGGAGAATCACAGGTATTTCTCAAACATTTTCCTCACCGAGTGCTGCAGTTGTTAACTGACTTAACTGGGGATGAAACTCGGGGCATTTATCAGCCAACTAATTGCAGCCCCATGGAAGGGACCGTGCTGTCTCCTCTCTTACATCTGGATGTTCTGTGGAAAAGCAACATGGAAGTATCATTCCACAACAGCTAAATGATAGTCAACGGCTGGTGTGTGGGTTACAGTCTTTGAACATGTTATTCCTGAATGGCTCCAGTTTTGTGAGAATAGATCCTCACCAGGATAAGATATGTCTTAAAGAACCATAAATATATTAAAAACGATGGAGAATTTGGTCATGAGAGCGCTGAATGGAGTTCAGCTCCCTCTTACTCCAAAAAGACTGAGGGCATTAACTGCTTTTGAAGACAGGATCCTGCTGGAAAGATGAAGTTGTTCTTTTGAAGTCTACGGAAGCCTCCTGCTGCTCTTCATCCCCAGGATCCAGCGGTGGGATGCAGCACCAGCACAAGAGACACGTGCATCGCCCAGCACGTTGCCTGGAGCTTGTGAAGAGAATTAAATAGCAGATAGCAGTGTCTCTGCTTTTTATGTATTTATTTACCTTTAAGAGAAATACATTTTTCTCCTTAAGATTCAACAGCAATGCTTTTGGAACCTTTACCCAGCACTTGGAATTTCCTGACGGGTTGGATCCAGGTTACTTGGTGAGCTCGGGCTGTGTCTCTCTTCTTCTGTGAGCTCTGGGTGTGCAGCTTCCAGCCTGGCAAAAGGAAAAGGCCAACACAGCAGCTGTTCCAGGTTTCCATCAAAACTGAAGTCCATGAAGTTTTGGAGGTGAGATTGGGTGCATTTGTGTGAAAATTCAATGATCCTCAGAAGTGTTTGCTCCTGTCAGCTGGCCACCCACCCTGCGTAGCAGAGACTGCTCCTGGAGCTTCTCCAAAGACTTCTGAGCATCTGAAAGTGGTGGGATTTGTGATAAGAGGAAGCAAGTGGGTTAGCTTGACCTTAGGGTTTGGACTATTGATTAATTTAGGTGTCCACGCAAACCAATCTCCGATTTATTTCTCTGTCTGAGAGATTACAAATGACAGGATAATTCATAACCTCTTCCAACTTTCCATACAACTTCAACCAGGACAAAAATGTTTATTTTGACTTACACCATTATTACCACCCAGATGACTACAAAGATGCAGAATTACAAAACCAATTGCTTCTACAGTTGAGCTGTGTTTTTACTGCATGATTTATAGGCCTGTGACAAGGAGACCCTTCTCCAATCAAGGGTTTTTCCAAATGAATTTGCATCAGTTTCATAGGTCATATGCCTCACTTCAGTTCTTTTGTCTGCCATTTGCTATGGCTGTTAAACAGCTTTAAAATTAAAGTGTGATTATTCAGAAATCATTTCATAAAACATTATATGCCATTTGCCACCAGTTTTTCCTTTACGTGATGTGCTCGGCAAGAGAAACTGCTGAGTTTGAACTAGTGCTGGAAAGTTCATTATGGATAATTGTTGGTTAGATAGGAAAGTGAATTATAGGAAAGAGATCAGAAACATCTAATTGTCTTCACTGTGGACTTGATGCTTTACTGGTGGAAGGAGCATGCAGCTTGCAGTATCACTGGTGGCGTTGGGATCACTAACAGATCTGTTGCTAATGCAGGCTGACAAACATGGGACAAACTAGAATATTTCAGTGCTGTTACAAAGTACGTTTCCTTTGTTCAGCTTCTGGAAGACAAATTAACAGTAAATTATATTTTTAATGACAAAATGTATCGGTGACGAGGCAGGGTGGGTGCTTTGCTGAGGAGGAAGGTGGGGTTTGGACTATCTGGATAAACAGTTTTAAATCATTTATCTACTATTTCCTGCTTCAGGTTGATCTCCTGATACTGTTGATCTAACGATTAATATCTTATCCCTATCCCAGGTAAAGCACAGAGGCAGTTGCCATCACACACATCCCAAAATGGGGCTAGACTGTGGTGAAATGCTTTTATGGACCAGGTGGTCCTTCCCAAGGGCCAGGAGAAAGAGAATGGTATGAAATTTTAGTTGGCAGTGTCTTCATTTCTTAGAACAATGAAATGCAAAGATAATATCAGCAGCCTCAGCTGCCTCGGTATTACTGTTGTTTGGCTTGCTTTGAGCACAAATACTTGTGTATAGGATGATGTTACACCATCTGAGGGAGGTGAAAGTATGAGAAAGCAGGGATCTGGGAGGGGGGTTTATTGTTTAGAGTAGGATGGTAACTGATGGAGGGAAAATAGCAGGAATTAAAAGCAAAACATTCAGTTAGGGGAGGGAGAGAGAGAAAATAAGTTTATTTTCTGTGTCTTTATGTAACTGTGGTACCAAAATCAACCATTCAACAAGTAATGATTAGGGATCTTGTGACCTGGAAGAGAGGACGTGTCCTCCTCCCATAACCAGTGCGTGAAACTGGGGAAAGGAAAAGGCCAATCAGTAGAAGAGTGAAAGTGTCAAGAAAATAAAGATTTCTTTTAAAGTCTGGAGACTTCAGAGTTAACCTAAGAGACAGAATGTTCTGCTGAAGCTAGTGTGCAAGGTTAAACCTCGGCATATTTCTCTCCACCCAAAGTCTGCTTTTTCCAAGCCTCATTAACCGTTTTGCTGAACATTACAATCATTACTCTGCTGCCAGGTTATATCACATTTTTCAACCTTTTAGGTACAGACCTTAGAATTATTGATCCAATGAATCATACTGACTTAGGTGCTGGCTGCTGCTGCAACACTTCTGTAGAAACCAGGGTGGTGGCTAAATATTGAACATTTTTTTCTGAATCTTCTTTAAGTAAGGGAGTATTTTTCCACATGGAAGAACCAGCATCATGGGGGCATCACTTCTTTGCAGTTTCTATGGCTCTGCATCATGTTCAAGGCATCTAATGGCAATGATGCACAAACACCAAAAAAACCCAAACAGATATTTTCTTCTTCATTACTGAAAGTAATTATATCTCTATAGCATAGAGGTATTCTGTACTCAATACGTGAGGCTAGTGATATTATCGTGGCATTTTATTTGCTAACTGGGTTCATTTGGTGTGCAGTGGGAGGAGGATGAACAGGTTTGACCAACTTCTTGGGGTTGTAAACTCCAGCAGAGGAGGGTTTACAAGAATCACTCATTTGCACCAACACAACAAGTGTTGATTGTGTGTCTGTATCTGCAGTGCTGCCACGGGTGTGATAGAAGCAGATGGTCATTGGTCATCCTTCTTTTTTTTTTTCATATCTTTTGGGAATGCCAAAAGACTAAGCTATTTGTGTGAACAACTGATTTTGACCGAGCTACAGAACAATCCTGCCTTAGCTGCCAGAGGGCACACGTGTGCACTGCATTAGGAGCTTTGGATTTCTGCCTTGTAATCAGGATTATGGTACTTAAATGGGCCTAGAGTTTATCCTCACACACAAATGATCGGTGTAATTTGAAATCTAGAATAAACATGCAACCAGATCTGATACTCTCTCAGACTATGTTGGTGTTTATAGAACCTGGCCACAAAAATGTGAAATAAGGTCTTTTAGAAGAGACACAGTTAAATCACTGATGAAATCAACAGTAGTTGCAGGTGTGAAGTTATCCTGTTCCCTATATGTGTATCCCAATTACAGAATTGTTGATAAACTTTGATCAGTGTCTGTAAGAGACATGACAAGACAAGAACGATAAACTAATTAAAGCTAGCATATTAAAGATTCCCAAGCATCTGCTAAGTCTGAGATGAGACATAAGAATGAATAATTTAATCTTGAAAAACTCAGCTCTGGTGCACTCATCTCAGACTGGGCCCAGATGTATTTAGGGGAAAAATGTAGGACTTGATGACTAGGAATTTGTCCAGGGGCAGTCCTGAAAATAGACTTTATGTGTTACAGCAAGTGTGAAGAGAGGGCCTGAAGGATCATGGCTGCAGAGCAAAGTATTATTTTGATTTTCATTGTTTCAGTGCCTGCAGCAGGACAGGAATAACCTCCTGCTTGGAAGAGCCTGAAACCAAGACACGGCAGGGAAAGCTCAGCCACTACCTGCCTTGCTTGTACTTGGAGTTGCTGCAGGGAGTTTATAACGGAGTTAGGAACAAGGTGTTCCGAGTCCCAGACTAGTACCTGAACATCAGGTTTCTTTCTCTTCCATCTCAAGGACTCCACATTTGGTTTTCTGTTGTAACTGAGCGTAAAGCTGCCAGAGAAATCTTGCACCTTCCCCTGGCATCCCAAGTGCTGCGTGACGTCAGCCCTAGACAGGAATACAAGAGTATCCCCCAAATATTATAAAAGAGATACAGTCCCTTGATTAATTATCAGATTCATCATCATGATCTTTTAAAATCCCAAATAAGGTAATTATATTGTAAGCACTCTTTCTTCTGTGTTTACAGAACGAAATGCAGAATTCAGAACCTTAACTCCCAGCACTAAACTGGGATTACAAAACTGCATGTGGATATCCAGTTCACCCCAAAATATACCTTGGCAATGAACTTAAGACAACATATTTTGGCAGATCTCAGCTGCTCTCTGTAAAGCTCAAGAGAAATGAGCTGCATGGTTTATTTTGTAGAAAAATGTTTTGATAGAATATTTAAGAGAATTTCCCAATTCATTTATCTGTTTTGTTTTTAAGAATAAAGAGATTGAAATAGTTAATAATTTTGAATGAAATTAACTTTTCTTTAGCAAAGCAAACAACAAAAAAAGCTGTGGTAATTCTCTTTCAGCTTTCCAAAACAATTAAGCGGTAATGACTGCTGAGGAGATTTTCATGTCGTTTCAAACACTGGTTGGAACAATTGGAAGCTACAAATTTTTCTCATTGTGACTTTATTATCTGAAAGGAAATGACTAATTTGGAGTTTGTTATTATTGTTTTATAGTCCATGAAATATAAGTATATAAGTAAACATTTCCATGGATTTAAATGTATAAAATACATAATGTGAAATAGTTAAAAATTAAATAGTTGTTTAGCTGAGGCTGAGCCAGGCTGAATTATAACCAGGGCTGGAGTTGGTGGTTTGCAGTATTCCAGCACAGCTTGCCTGGGCTGGAGCTGCTGGCGGCTTCCACGCTGAAAATCATCCTCTTGATGCAACTGGGACCTTGACCTTGGCTGGCCACACAGCTGGGTTCTCTCAGTGGCCAGCCTGTGCCCTGCTGCTGCGCAAGGCGTTGGCCATTGGACTGGGATGCTCTGGCTGCAGCCTTGACCTTGTCAGGACAGCCAGGCAGATGCTGGAGCCAAGGCACACACAGCCCTCTGCTTACGAGCCAGCTTCTACCATGGTGTTATTATTTTATTGCTGCAAGTAAAGAATTACTCTCTCTTTTTCTAGGCCTATTTTTCATCATCACTTGTCCCCTGAGACCAAACGTGTTGTAAGCACAGGTGTCTTGGTGAGCACTGCGTTTCTACATCCTCCAACCACAACCTGCACCTCGAGTGATTGTCTTCACAAGGCAGAAGGGGTGAGGACCACCGAGGGCTCGAGAAAGGTGTGAAGCTGGTGGGTGCTTCTGGCTGGAGCTGTGGGAGGTGAAGGTTGACCCCAGGTGCTTTGCAGATAATAGAGTTTATACAGTATAATATAAGTTTATACTGCTTACCACCAATAGCTATTTTCCTTCCAAGAGAGCACTTTCTATTAAAAAAAAACCCCAACAGCTTGTAATTCATTTAAAGGTGACTTGCATTTGTGAATTATTGTGCATTGCCTTTCAGTAAGACTGCTTATCCTGATTTTTTTCTTATTTTCTATCTCAATGGGAGTATAAGAATAACATATGAATAACAATTGAATTAATTGGTTCCTCACCTTTGAATGATGGTTGATTAAAGTTCTTCCATTAATAGGGCAGCAACAAGAAGCATTTTTTCCTGTGTGGATTTTCTAGCGCATAATGAGGTCTGAATTTACAGCGTAGTCTTTTCCTTCCTAGAAATGCCAATATAAATCTTGCGCCTTTGTGTGTCAGTCCAGGGCCCGTCTCGCTCCAGCCCGTTGGTTCCTCAGGAGCTCTCATCTGTCCCTGTGACTCTCATCCAGCCGCACTGTCCCAGGTAACTCCATACAGCTACGCACCAGATGCTCTTTCTGGTGTTTCACCTTGCTCCTCACCTCACCAGCATGGTTTAACTGTCCCTGAGCTCTACCCAAGAGGAATTTTTCCAGGCTGTTTTGATCCTCATCCAGACCACGTGTATTTCCTTCCCTTTCAAGTGCAGTAAATGTGTTGCTGGAAGCGGCCGTCCCTGTTAGTTGCATCCTGCCCCTTCCTGCCCAGCAGTGCTTGAAAAGTGTTCTCTCCGTGGCCCTGTTACAGTAAAGTTGGCAAATTTAAAACACTCTAAAACTCATTTTGGAATTTTAGGAAGCAAGCAGTCTTTATTTATGGCACGGAGGTTCACACCTCAAAGCACACGCGCCGGTTGCAGGACAGCTCCTCGTTATATTATCAGGTTACATCCATATGCATTACGTTTCTTGGAATATGCAGACTATTTCCTGGAACTTATTATGATATTTGCATATTGATTATGCATGCAAACTTGGTCTCTTGGAGTGTGGTCTCTGTGGTGGTCTCAGGTGGTCTTTGGGGGTCTCTCATGGGTGTCCTTGAGCTGAACTTTCTTCTGGAGCACGTGCAGTTTTAGAGAAGGTCCGTACCAAGGCTCCTCTTGCCCTAGATGTTGTGGTTTGTTGACTATTAACTGCCTAGATCCTGTCCTAACAGACACTATGGTATTATGTTAAAGTTACTTTTTAACAAACATTTTCTTACTTGGTAATTAAGGGAGAACAAGCAGAGATGAGCAAAATCAAAGGCAAGAGGGCTGTGCATCACCCCATCTTGCTCTGCCAGCGCTTCCTGTCACCTCTGTGCCTGTCTCTCTTCATGTGCTCCCACCACCCTTGTGCAAAGGGGGGAAAAAAAAAGTCCCGATCATTTTTGTAAGCTGTTATGTTAACCTTTAAATCCCTTTTGAAGTCTCTCTGTGCTCTGACGGCGGCAGCTCGCCCCTCTGGCACCGCTCAGGTAAATGACAAGCTGGAACTTCTGCTCCCTGTTATTTCGCTGTCTCCATCTCCCAACCTTTGCCACTCTCTGTTTTTCCCTCCTGTAACATCCTGTCCATCATGCAGGTTATTAGCTCACCAGCTGTCTCCTCTGCTTGATTTCTTACAATGGTAAGAAAAATGAGATCCGGAATCCTGATTTCTAGGCTCTACCATAAAGAACAAGGATTATGATTATTGCTGCCATTCTGATTTATTCCATTATAGGATCTTTTTATAACACATGAGCTTCATTGTATGGTAACGATAGAGATAAATTTTGGCCCCTTATTTTTCATAACCACTTGCTAGCTGTATATCATCAGTTTTCCTCTCATTTAGATACTTGCTTCTACTTCAGGGAAAAATAAAAATATCCCAGTTGTCTAGGTAATAAAGCTGGTGAAACAAATTCTGAAGTGCATTTTACAATGGTATTTGATTGTGATAATTTTTCATGTGTTAAAAAAGAGTATGCTGGCTTTCTCTGGGAAATGTTTGGGTTTATGTTTTGTTGGGATTTTTGCAGTCATGTGGAAGATCCTCTTTTTTTTTCATCAGAACACAGAAACATTCCAGCGTTTACCATACGAGTTCACTGAAAAAGTATATTATAATTTAATGAGGCTTGAAGTTATATGGCTGACGCTTGAAACAAAAACTTTGAGCAGTGTGAATCGGAATTTTGAATCTACACCTCCCTGCAAGTCTGGTATAAATATCTAGGAAAAAAAAAAATGGGAAACTTGATGTTTCTAATGATGTGAGTGGGATCAGCTACTGCAACAGGTCTGGATGCTCTTCTAGAGAGCTTTACAGAATCATAGTGGTTGGAAAAGACCTTTAAGGTCATCAAGTCCAACCATAAACCCAACGCTACCGATTATTATTTTGCAGAAATTCCCTTGTCCCTTCAGGAAATCAGGGTGGGGGATTTTCTCAGAAATCCCTGAAGAATATCCTGTTGCTCCAGGCGACACAAATGCTGCCCTCTCCCACCTCCTCTTACCTCTCCTTTCCCAGTCAGTATATGTGAATTTAACAGTCAAAAGTTTTTATTTATTTTGTATTTTTAACAGGGAAATTGAAGAAATATTCAGATAAGTTGGAAATTATCCTATTGCACAAGAATGAGAAATTATCCACGTGGAGGTTCTGTCATACTGTTCCTCAGCTGCAGTCCTTGGGAGATCATAGCAATTGTTCACATTCAAACAAAAGGAGTCTAATGAAAGTATTTTAATCTGCTGATCAGCTATTCAGTGAGAAAGAGATGGCTGTGCTAGGTGTCTTTGGAGACTGGAAATGAGTGCAGCAATGGTAATCAGAATATTCATATTTATTTACACTTCTTAGCAAGCTGTTGTGAGCATAATGTGTTTGGAGGTCGCTTTAGCTTCAGATTTCATTCCCTGCACCTTGGGCTATTTAAAGGGCTCCAGGTCTAGTTGTGCTGCTGGCCTTGATGTATCAAAACCAGGAGGCTCAGCTGTCTGTAGAGTTCAGTCATTCACGTAAGCTGACGTAGACCCCTGTTCTGCTGTTCTGCAGACCTTTCTGATAGCCTAATCTTTTGTTTTATGTGATTTAATGAAAGGAGTTTCTGATGGGAATCTGGCTCTTACAGCTTTCAGGCAGTGGAAGATGTTTTTTGGTGAGATCCCTAACTGCCCAACCCCAAGTATTTTTCTGTCAGGGCAGACATCAACAAGGACGAAACCTCCTTTAGGAGCCATGAGGTTGATGGGAAGTCCTCTCCTCATCCTTCACGCCGTGAATATTGTGATCAGATAACAAAAGTCTCGGTGCCATGGGAGCGGCAGTAGAAGACTGTCAACAATAATTTATTAGAGCTTGACAGGTTGAAGGAGATTTGTCTCAGATCTCACAGGTAATGAGATCTTACCAACATCCCATCACACGCTGTCATTGCTTGTTTCACATAAAATCATTGCACAACAGAACCTACAGCCCTCCTGGTCCTCGCTGCTGCATGAATTCATTGCAGGACGCTTGCCTGGAGTCAGCTGGTGAAGGGAAATGTCTTCTGAGACAAACCCACCCCAGCACCAAAGGAAGGGCAGAGGTGAGCAGAAGAGCTCTGCACCTGCCTACATAACCGTTTGTTCGTGCCACCCAAGCTGTTCGAGTGGGATATTCCTGTGACAAATACGTGACAAAATTATTTCTGAAAGTATATTCATCTCAATGGTGGAAATAATGTTGCCTCTCATTTGCGGTAACCACAAGAAGCAAGATGAGAAGTGGATGTTGTTGACTAGATCTTTAAAGGGAGGGTGTGATCCAGTTTTGAGGCAGCTGTAAAAAAAAAACCAAACAAAACAGCAGTAAATGGAGTTGTATTAGGTAAGAGAAATTAATTTCACCTGTATGTTTGTAACAAAAGAAAGGAAAGAGGGCTTAAGGAATAAGACAAAGTGTGTTTCTTTAGTTGTGTTTAAGTTCCACTTTATGTTTAGAAAGATGAAATATCCTTCACTGCATTTATTTTACTACCAAAAGGATATATTTTTTAATTATTATTTTACCAAAAAATATACAAACTCTCCCAAATCCCCACATGGCTGTGAATAATTTGGTGATGGAAAGCATCTCTGGATAAATCTGTGGCTCACCCCAGCACATGTGGAGAGTCAGAACTGACTGAAACTGTTGAAAATTACAGCATTGAGTAAAAATTTCCTCTGAAAAGAACAGACCAACTATCAGGCTGATACACCACAGCTATGAAATAGTGCTGTAACAATTTCAATTCACATAATTTCATGTCAGACTCCATAGGTGATGCCAGAGGAACCAACAGTGGTTAGTCTTTTGTTGCTAAGATTTCATATAGATATCAAAGTACAGCACATGGTATAGAACTTTTAATTAAGAGAAGCTAAATTTTGTTAAGCACTTCTTATTCCTGTCTGTCTCCTTTCTCTACCATGTTCTGTCTCTGCATTGCCAAACAGTGTTGAGCTGTTGCATCAAATGGCCAGGCAATATCACTTTACTCAGAGGAACATGCTGTACTTACATAAAGGAAGATATTTTTCTTTTACTGAAATGGAGCCTTAAAAAATATATTCTGAAATAAGTGAAAAGAAAGGACAGACAATGCAAAAAAAATGTCGGTATTGAGAATGTAGATTTTTGTTCGTGCTTTGTCTCTGTAATACCTGAAGTCCTTGTGCTGCTGCTGCTGTTTGTAGTAAATTATATGTCACCTCTTTTCTGACTCTTTTTACTATTATCTTCTCTGTAACCTATTCTTCTTTCCCCTACTCATCATCTTCCTTCCTCTTCATAAAGTGTTATAAAAGAGAAAATTACTAAGTTTGAGGATCAGATGAGGAGAAAATGATGTGCTTCCTGTGGGTACGATCAGCCTTTGCTTGCGATCGTTACCTACAGTGGGTGAGGCAAATAACTGTGGGACCCGTGTAATAGCTCCAGCCAAGTGCATTATTTCTGATGAGCAGTGGATACCTTGCCAGTCATTCTGACATTATTTTCAGATTTTGGGTCAATTCCTAATTTTTTGAGTGTTCTGGACATGAAAGAAAAAAATCCAGGGAAAGATCCCAGCAAACTGCAGGGAGTTGTTTGTTTTGTGTGTGTGTATATACGTTTTGTGGAATATGGAGAGCCAGGTTTTGTTCACTTTTCTTTAAAAAGGAAATAGAATTGTTTCTATTTCGCTAGTGAGGAGAGTGTCTAAAGCTGTTGGTTATCCTGCTAAGGCCTGGCTGGGGTGTCTGCTGGCATTACTCATCCTGTTGTCACAGCTGAATTCCTCTGGTGCACAAACTGATGCTCTCCAAGACATCAACAGGTCAAACGTTAGCAGCATTTACACATCCCTTCTTATCAACCAGGAAATTGGAAAGGAAAGTCCATAAGTAAAGTGCTTGTGTAGCCATTTGTGGCGATTATACTGATTAACTCCCTATGATTGAGAGCATCAGACTTCCTGAGTGAGTTTTGACGATCCTTTCCTAGTCCACGAGCTGATGTGGGTCTTGCTGTTCTTCAAGCATGTGCACCTATGTTTTCTGACTACGATGTGAACAGAAGCGTAGAACTCTCTTCCTTTTAGAGAAGCGATAAATGTTGTACAAGAGTTTTAATCTGAATCGAGATATTAGTGAGGTAATTAAGGAGACAGCCTGGTGGAGTCGGAGAACTCGTACTGGGAGCTTGGCGCCTGGGGTGTGACGCTGTGTAGCCATCAGTAAGAGTGACTATCATGCTGTTCCCCAGGCACAGAACTTGCACAACATTTCAAATACATTTGCTAAAATGCATATAATGATGATAGAGCCAGGGTGAGTTTCAGTCTGTGGCTTTTTCCCCTGGTAAAATAAATGAGGATTATTTTTTCTGACCCTGCTGTGTGTTAGTGTAGCGTGAAAACCCTATTTATTGAAAAATAGGTTGCATAGTGAGTTCTAGGGCTTGAATTTACAAGAAATAGACTGTGGCTTTCCTATAGCATTTAAGACTGGAAGGGTTAAGAGTGAATTATGTGATTTTAATGGGATGTTAACTTGAGATAATGTAACTTCATTGATAAGCCTTAGAATATACTTTAACTAGATTTTGTGTTTGGTAGCAGTCTTGACTGTATCTCATTACGAGTGGAATTGAAAACAAAACTCCTGTATCCTCAGTGGAAATACCCACCGTAGCGTGGCATAATAATATTGGTGTTTATGTAGGCATTTGCTGCCTGCAGTCTGTTTCCAAGGCAAAAGAGCCATTGACCTTGGTATGGTTCTGCTGAAAATCCCCGATGGGCTGTGCAGAGGAGACCTCTCTGTTTTCAGAGGTATGGACCCCAAAGCCAACCAGAAATTTTCTTTCAGTGGCTAACACATTAAAACACCTCATGTCTGGGAAAAAGTAATAACACTTATGTGTATTAATTAGAATCATAGAATCATTAAGGTTGGAAAAGATCTTTAAGATCATTGAGTCCAACCATAAACCATGTCCCTCAGCACTATGTCTACATGACTCTTCAATCTCTCCAGGGATGGGGACTCCACCACTGCCCTGGGCAACCCCTTCCAATGCCTCAGAACCCTTTCAGCAAAGAAATTCTTCCTCACATCCAATCTCAACTTTCTCTGGTGCAACTTGAGGCCATAATGCTGGAAATCTGTTTTTACCATTGAAACGACGTGCATTTCATTGCCTAATGGAATTTATCTTTTCAGGTAACACATTTTGTGCTGTTAAAGGATCAGACAGTCATTTTCTCATCAGCTCCTTAAGTTACGAGTTTGTCAGAGCTGTCAAAATATATTGTGCTGCTGAAGCTTGCTGCCAGCGTGCATCGCGTGGCACGAGGGAGAGCCACCAACTCCCTGCATCCAGGTACATCCCTGCCACGTGTGACATTCCAGAGGTTGTTCCTAACTCAAAGTAGGAGAGAGATCTGCATGTTGGCAAAAATAATGCCAGAAAATCTTCCCAAGAGCTGCACTGCTTACCGCAGTGTTGGGGAGGAGGAAGAAGGTGTGTCACTCACTGGTGCTGGGAAGGATTAGGCACTCGGTTTGTTATTTCTTAGACTATTTTAGTAGACGTGCAATGATTCCAGAAACCCTAGGAAGCCTGTGCAGGGGGAGCAATGCAGGTGTTCACCCTCAGTATTCCCATGCAACAGGAGCCACGTGTTGTTCCTGCTGCTCCTGGCACATCTGCCCAGATCAGTGGTACAGGTCACACGTGCTCCAAGGAGTGATCACTTGCTGGGATCTCCTCTAATACGTTGAGGAAAGAGAGAGGAGAATGTATTAATTAAAAGAGGAGTAAATTATTTCTCGTTGCTATTAGCCACAGCACTGCTCCATTATCCATGGCTCCTCACAGATCAAAGCCACAGCAAAAGGCAACTTCTCCCTCTTCAACAAGATGAGTCTTTTTGTTGGGCAGATGGCATGTGATAACCTCTGCTTCTCTCATTAAACTGGCCATCTTTCACCCTTCCCTGTAAACATTTCATAACTGGCATTAGTGTTACAAACACAGAGGAGGAGAGTACTCGTTACTGTGTTGTGGTGTGGAGAGTCTCAAACCCAGCTGGGGCTTTGACTCCTTCTCTCGTTGGGATGTCCTGTGCCTCAGCAGGATGTGTCTAACTGCCACACTGCATTGGGAAGTGCCAGCTAATGTTATCGAATTAAATCTGTTGGATAAATCCATGGGGCTGCACAGATCTTGGATGGTTAGTTTGTAGTTCATGTTAATTTTTCTCTGTATATCCCATTCCCAGGCAAAGCGCAAACACGTGTGATTTGTTTGTATATTTGTTTTGGTTTTTTCTGGGGTTTTTTATGTTCTTGCTCTTTAAATTTCCTTGAGTGTTTGAAAAAAAATCTAGTCTTTTACATAAGATTCAATACTCCAGACTTGGAAGAGCCAAATTAATGGATGACACAAATACATCATTTCAAATAAGTTTAATTGCTGTGCCTCATATTACGGGGTTGGTTTTTTTGTTTGTTTGTAACAAGCACAGTTGGAGCTCAGAGGCTAACGGAGGACATGATGTGCTGTAAGATAATTGTTAAGCTTTTGTTCTGTTCTGATGGGACTTTAAACAATTACTCACCCCCACAAACACACAGTTTTCTGGGCTTTTACATATTTTCAGGCTTCACCTCACCACCATTCAGGTTGAATGCAAAAAAAAAAAAAAAAGAGAGACAACTGACTTAATTACTTGCACTCTGGAAGGAACTTGGCAGCCATTTAGAAAAATCCTTGCCATTCACCAATTTCCCTGGTCCCTCCTGTCCCTTCTAGAGGTGTGTTGGTTCCTGGGATCGATAATCCCAAGGCTCTATCTAAAAGGATGGAAAATGTGATGTGACCCAGGTGCTGAGTAATGAATGTGGCGTGTGGCAAAACAATGGGGTTATGGTTTGTGTCAACAAATAGTCTCTTGAGGGTGACCAAACTATAAAGATCCTTTTATTATGCATTTCTTAGGTATTTAGTTTAAAGCTGACCTTATTCTCAGTGGTAAATACGCTCTGGTGCTACATGAACAAATCCAGGAGTACATTTAAGTTATGATTCATTTAGGTTTTCTTGCCTCCTTCAGACAAGAGTTTATATTAATTGCTTCATTAATTTATTATAAAACTTCTGTCATCTTCATTTGGATTTGCATTCCATGAAATACCAGTCAATTTGGTAACTTTGTTGTAAGGGTAAGAAAAATGTTTTTTTGGTGGAGGCTGTTGGTTGGTGGAATCTTACCCAGCCTGGGGTTTCCTCAAACACACCTGGACCCCAACCCTGCAGCCAGCAGTGCCCGGTGGCTCTGGGGAGCCCTGCTCTTTGTGTCCCCAAGGGAAAGAAAGAAATCTCTCTTGATATCAAGGAAAATGTAATATTTATGATACTACAATTTATTATATATTAGGGAAGAACAAATGTTGGCTTTTACTGGGACAGATTTTTGGTTTACCCACCAAATTCGTTGCTGGATCAAGCTGGCGGTTGCTTCTCTTGAGTCATACAGAGGGGGTTTCTTGGCACCTAATACATTAACATGTGTGTATTCTTTATGGCTACAATTTGAACAAATGTTTTGAAATTATGACTGAGAAAATTACTTTTCTTGCCTACATTAAGAAGTAGGTGCCGTGTATTTTAATTACTGTGACCAAGCTGCAATTACAGCTGATAAACATATGGAGATTAAGCTGTAAAAAGAGAGGAACATTTACATTTTCTTAAGGAATTGCCACAAAGATTAATAGAAGAGAGAAGAGGGGGGGAAAGGAGGGCAAAATGATGCTGAACTTACTTATTTTTAATTACTGCAATACTGTTCATTTACTGTATAAAGCACACTCCGTGGCCTCAAAGATCTTAAAGTTCTACTACATGAAAACATGTTTTCTCTTTGTGATAAACACTCAAGTCCTTAGATGGTGATAAGCACCAAGATATTAAGGATCACAGGTATGACTGTGTATAAAATAAGCCCACAAAGACTTGTACCACAGCCTGGCTGAGGTGTGCACATGTGCCCCTGTAATCAACAGCAGTATCCTATCCACGTGCTGTCCCCTGCGAGCCTTCCTCCAACCAGTGGGCTTCCATAACTTGAAACAGGTATTGACACTTTTCATTTCTTCCTGGAAGCTGGCTTCCTTGTAACATTCTCACAAACAATACTTGGATATATTGGAGATCCCTTACATTTTTATTTACGGTTCAAGTCTTAGTAAAACAAATGGTTTATGGCTGGTGGTGTTATCAGCAGTGAGGGATGTTCTGCAGGTGGAGCTCCATGGGCACAGCCCTGCACATTTAATTCTAACAGATACATGGGCACCTAAATAAATTGATGGATGTCAAACACTGGTCCAGGTGGGACACTTGGACTTTGAAACTTGGAGACTGGCTCCTACATGGCTCCCATGTGTCCCCCCGGGGCTCCTACCAACCTGCAGACACAGCGTTCGACGGCCAGTAGCTGCATTCTGCGTCTGTGTACTTCAAACCAGTAACATGAAGGTATTATTGAGATGTTAAGATTGGAATTTCTCTGCAGCCTCTAACTTGCTGCTTTTGTGAATGACATTTTATCTGGTGATAAAATCACCAAACAGCATAGCAATCCCTTTCTTAGGCATAGTCAGCATCGAGGGAGAAGTTCACTGCAGATACCAAAGATTTTCTTTCTCAGTAACAAACACAGAAGCCTCCAGCCATGCCTTTTTCCTGTTAGCATGAATAAAGGTTAATTGCCGCATTTTTGTGTTTCCCTTTGTGATCAGGAGTTGAGCCTTCAGTGCTTTTCACCGCAGATACTGACAACTGAAGTTAATCTTTTTAATCACTGCAGAAAAAGGCAAGGACTCTAGAAGAGATTCTGCTCAGAATGCACCAGCTTTCTGGTTTTGGAGGCACGTCTACATCCAGGAAAAGCTGGAACAGCGTATTAGAGAGTATACATTTTAGGAATAGCACTTTGCATTTTGGGTTGTCTGACAGTTGATTGAAAGTTATGCAAACGGAAGGTAATTCCCAGGCTGGAGCTGTTAACAGGCCGAGCTGTGATTATTTTGCAAGCTGCATAGAAAGTGCGTTGCCAGAGACTTTGTGATTAAGGCCCATTCTATTTCCTGATGCTTTTATTCTGTTTCACATTTTGGTGTATAAAGAATTTTTCCTATTTTATTTTTTTTTTCCTCATTCATGCAAAAACCCTCAATCGAGGCTACATTTGAAAGAAATTGGGCTTTTAAAAAATTATTATTATTTTTTTCCAAAGTATCACAGCCAGCAAAGTGTCCAGAGCCATGGGAGGCATCACCCCTTCTGATGGCTTTATATTGCACAGGAAGATGAAAAAACACACATCATTACATACCTTGAGTATAATACACTTGTTGCTTGTCGGTTACCATTGTGCAAACATGCTCTGTCCTGTTAATACAGAACTGTTCTGTTTAAGAAATTAATTCACGTGGAAAGATTTATTGTAGTATACAATTATAGGAAGAAAAATGAAAAATTCAGCCCTTAGCCTGCTTTGAAAGAATTTCTATCTCATCTGATTAGGAGAAAAAGCTGCTTTGTCTTCTTAAATTATTTCTTTCTCTATTTAAATAAATCTCCTGAAATACTTGCATGCCTGCAAGAATTATAAAAGGCTGTTCAGACCTAAATCAAGTGTTCCAGCGTTGCTGCATGAATCTTCCAAGGCAATAAACTTTTGGTACCTTTGACAAGTTTTATGATTCAAGATAGGTGCTCTGTGCTCTGTACCATATTTCAAAGTAACGCATCTGAATAGATCATATCAATTTTTATATGCTAATAATTTGTTTTGGTATTTTAATACTGGGAGCTATAATTCATATCTGTCACGTTCTCTAGACTACAGATAATTTGAATAACATTTAGAGAAAAATCACTTTAGGAATATCTCCACTATTGCACTTTTCCGTTGCCCAAAGAAGGCAAGAATAAACGAGTCTAGAAATTAAAAAAATTATCTATCTATCTATCTATATATATATATATTGAATTGAAGCTCATCAGTTTCAACTCAGGTTTGTTCCCTCTGGTGTTTACCTTTCCCTTGGCCACAACATGTTTTGGGCTCTTTTCCATTTCCTGTGGTAAATTCGTGGGTAGGCAAATCAATCTTGTTATTTACGTGCTCTTTTTACCTGGAAGTATAACCTAAATATTTCCTTTCTTAAATTTACCTTAAACTCCCACTGATGTTCATGGTTTATGACAAAGTTTTACCTGTTCTAATACATTATACATTGTGGGAGCAGTTGAGACTGGATTTTGCTGTTCCAGACTGGATATGATGGCAGCGATGTTTGCAGGAGGAGCAGGGTGGCAGTGGTAGGAACGCTCTGGCAAGGCTGGATAGTCACAAAGCCAAGTGAAAACTGTTTTTGAGGGTTGGCATTACTGGAAACCAGTGCAATCTTTACAGTTTTGAGGCAACTCAGAATTCCTCTTTCTAAACACAAGATGTGCAAACAGCCACGAGAGCTCACCAGAACCTGCAGGGATTTCTAAGTGTTTTGAATAAAACAAAATAAAGCAACAATAAAATGAAAAAAAAAATAAAAATTGAAAATGTCTAAACACAGAGAAGATAAATGAGGCTAAAAGCCTATTTTTATTGTTTCTCTAGTAAAAATACTTTCAGTGCTAAAATGGAAAATCTCCTTGTATGGTAAACAATTTATCAGCTCCCTGAACTTGAGTACCTTTGAGCTCCCATCCCAATATTTATCTTCAAGCAGACAAGCTGAGGACGATTTCCCTCTCCTCACTGCAGATTCCCTCTCTCTACACACACAAACCTATCTTTATTAATGCTTATGTGTCCCTGAGTTTAATAGAATTAATTCTGAGTTTCAGAGCCATTTTGACAGAGTGCTCCAGATTACATCTGAACGAAATGCCTGCCCAAGCCTTCACGATATGAAATCTTCAGAGTTATCTGGGAGACGTTCCCGGCTCCGCTTCATCCCGCAGAAGCAAAGTGCTCTGGTGAGTGTCAGCGTGCTGTTTACTTTTGCAGAAGTCAAATTTTTAAAACCCCACAAAGTACAGGGAACGTTTCACCACCACCTCCCTTCCACCTGCACTATCTTGGTGTTTTCTATGGAATCTGCACTTTTTTTTCATTTTTTCTTTTTTCTTCTTTCTCTTCTCCCCCTTTCTCTTCTTCTTCTCCCCCTTTCTCTTCTTCTTCTCCCCCAGATGTTTAGGTGGTTCTTACACTTTCTGAGTTCTTGACTGAGACCACGTTCTGAGTTCCATTTCAGGCACTGACATAACAGGCAGAAAACTCAAACCACGAGAGACCTGGAGGACTCTCATTCCTTTTGTTAATCTCTCCGACTTTCACAGCTCAGCTGTCAGTAAATCTCCTCTCCGATCTCTCCAGGGCTCCCATGGAGAATCTCCTGGCTGGAACCCACATCTGCTCTCCACAGGACAGGTCCCTCAGTCTAACCCTGCCCTTCATGTGGCTGCGGCACAGCGCTGTGTGTCTGGGCTGAGGAGTTACGGAGATTGCACCGTAATTCATCTAAGCACATCTAACCATCGCTGCTCGGCCTTTGGAATGAAATATCCCTCGTCTTTTAAACCAGGAACACATCACCTGGGCAGATGTTGTGTTACAGTGGGAGTCAGAGGGGATTTAGGAACGCAGTGGGAGGGGGAGTGGCAGCACGGGAATGCAGCAGCATTGATTGAACCTGTAAAACTGTGGAAAATTACTGATTTCACACCTTCTGAGGACTGCAAAGGAGGACAAAAGAGTGGTAATTGTATTAGGAGTTAATCCGCTCGGCCCTTCAGTGTGTCGAGTTGTCTCTTTTTACAGAAAGGACAGAAAAATGGAAGGGCTGGAGCATCCCCAACCTGCCTGGGAGTGGGGTGCAGGGGGGGGGTCCCCCTCATCCTCCTCCTGGTGCTGGCAGGTTTGGTGGAGAATTTGTGTTGTAGTTACTGGTGCTTTGGGGTAAGTGTTCCAGTCCTGCACTTAAGGCAGGCCATGAAATACTGTAAATTGACTGTTATTTGGTTTTCTGTACCTCAATAATTGAAACTAATAGAAGCAAATAGCTAATATTTTCTCGGGGGATGACCTTGGGAGCAGGAGACCAGCTAGTCATGTCTTCCTCCAGGGAAGAAAGTTAGAGGAATTACTGCCAAATAATAATAATAACAGCAGCAGCAGTGCAGGCTGTAATTCCCTGCTTTCCTGCTCCAGTGACACCTGAGCACCAGCATGAAGAAAACAAGTCATTTATCAAGTATAATTTCTTGGAATCGATGGGTGTGTGGAGCAGAGAGGGGGAGAAATGGGCAGAACGGTCTCTACCTCATCCCAACCGCTAAGGAACTAGCGTATAATCTTCCCATGTTGGCAATCTGTTCTTGCTTAGGCCAAATCTGGCTGGGGGCTAATACGACTTGCTGTGTGTCCCCGTTTCCTTTTTAAGGTGCTATGAGATGCAAACTTTCCTGCACCCACCTACACCTCCTAATGAGGGACCTGACCCCGTCACTCTCCGTGTTCCCGAGGTTCCTGTGCAACCTCAAATCGCCCACCCTAGCTCTCATTTTGACCCAGTTTTGGTTTGCGGTTTTTTTTAAGAAGGGGAGGTTCATGTGATACCTGCAGAAATGCTGAGCCTTTTGCATCTATTTTGGTCTCTGTAAAGTCTGTTTGGTTATACAATGAGAGAAATCTCAGAGATAATTAAATATTAAAACACTTATTAAAAAGAAGTTGGTTAAAGGTAAGGGCTGTCCTAAAGCAAAGCAGACAGAACTTGGACATCAAAAACTGTTTGGTAGCAGCATCTGGCCAGGAAACCAGCAGGTGGAGAAACCTGGGCAGGCAGCATCACAAAATAGAGTTCATGTGCTGTGGGGTTTTGTTAATTGTGGGGTTTATAGGAAAACTTACAGGAAAAACTTGTTACAGACTCAACTCTATAGAAAGAGCAAGTGATGGCAGAAGAGGAACAAACTACAGAGTTGGGTAGAAACATCTCAGCACATGACAAAGAAGCAGGTGAGTGAGAGCTATCACCCGATTTTTGGGTGACAGAAGCTCATTTCTTGCTAAGAGAGCTAATTCTGGACAAAAATGAAATTAACTTGATGTGTCTCTGTCTGAAAAGGTGGAATAAGAGCCAAATGCTAGAAGGTCTTACTGATTTGTCTGGGGAGGAAAGCGATGAAATACTGTCTAGAGAGAGATGGTTGCAGGAGGGGGGATGCAGGCACAGTGATGCCCATCGGGTGACACCAGTTATATGCCAAAAAAAATCTTATCAGATGGAGCAAGGAGCTGCTGTGACACATGTATAGTACAGAAAAGGTTTGAGTGGTTCAGAAAGCTGCAGATGGACAAGATACCCCTTTGCCTGTAGGAAAGGTACTAAACCAGTAATTGGAAAAGCCAGGTCTGGGAGTGAAAGGTTTGGACTGAGGAAAGAACAGTCTGCACTGAGCCATAAAAAATAATAAAAAAAATAAAATTCCATGCTTAAAACCACTCAAGTGATTTCAGCTGAGTCCTCCTGAGCTGAGCACAGTGAAGAGGAATAAGCCTGGCACAAGAGCTCTGCTCCCACCAGCTGGGATTTTTCTCCAAGGCTCCACTTCATTTCCAAACGCCGTTTCCCTGTAGCTGCCGGCAGCACAGCCAGTCCCCCCCGTTCTGCCTCGCTGCCCCACGCTCCTTCGCCTGCTTGGATACATCCCCTTCTGCACAGAACATGGGAAAAGTTGGACATGTTGCAGGACCTGAGAGGATCATCTGAGCATCTGGAATGGTATGAGAAAAGGAGGGACTTCATGTCATGGGAATATTAGTAGGTACAGAGTGAAATAAGAAGGAAGAAGAGTGAAATAAGAAGGAAGAAGAGTGAAATAAGAAGGAAGAAGAGTGAAATAAGAAGGAAGAAGAGTGAAATAAGAAGGAAGAAGAGTGAAATAAGAAGGAAGAAGAGTGAAATAAGAAGAAAGATGAAAAACAAGGGAAAGGAGCCTGGTTCCTTGATACTAATTTACAAGCTGAAGAATATAACGTAGCAAACGAAGGTGTTTTTGTAGATTTGGTCCTGATGCCAAACTTGTATGAGATGAGCTCTAGGGAATTCCTTTTCATTAGGGGAACGATTAATGTAAAAGGTAGAAAAGTAAGAAAAAGCCCCGTGTGAACAAATGGCTTCTGTGGCAGAGTAATTACATTCACGATGTATTTATTGCAGAGCTTTAGTTGGTTAATTGCTCGGCGGATGATGTGTGTATGTGTACACACGCATGCAAGTGATGGATGTTTCTGCAGGTAATTATCTATGAATATGCTGTATATCTCTAAAATGGCTGATAAAGGTCTAAGGTGACTGTCATGCATTTAAAAGGCCTTTGAGCTTAAATAGCTTTGCCCTTTAACTCAGCGTTTCACTAACGAATGGAAGTTATTAAAAACCTTAGAGGCAGAACAATCTGGCTTTGCAGAAGCTGAAGACAATTCAGGTGTTGGAGGGAAAAACAGGAGCAGTAAATGCATTTTTTTTTTTCCTTTAAATCTTTTTCTTTCTAAGGCCAGCCCATCCCAGCAAGCTGAGGCCGTGTGGCCCAAGGCCATCAAGTCACTGAGGCTTCGTGAAGGAGTTCGCACCCGTGACGCTGCGGTACGTGGTTGTATTCACAGACAGTTCCAGTTGGGAAGTGAGTTAGCTTAAATCATCGTGAAGGCTTTTAAGTAAGTCATTTTATCTTTCTTTATAATGCCTTTTATCTCTCTTTTTAATGCTTTGAAGGAGGGAATTTTGCTCCTTATGCAGCTCTTGAGAGCTGTTATTTCAAGCAGCCCAATCTGTGAGGCTGGTGCTGAAGGACACGCTTTACAAGGTGGAGCTGTTGCAGAGCCGTAAAGACGCCGGCTGTCTTACTGAGCAGACCGGGATTTCCAAAGGAACCGAGGAAATTAATCACCCGCCTTTCCACTGAAATTAATGAGCAGCATGCCTTGCAAAGGTAATTTTTCCATAACTCAATAAATCTTGAGCGAGGGGGAATTATTGTCGTCATGGGCCATGACCCTGCACGAGGCGGGTGGAAGTTCTGTAGAAAGTTGAGGACTCTTTTCCTCTGGAGGAGCTACGTGCCACGCTTTCCCTCTCTGCTTTGAACTGTAGATATCCCAGGACCTCCTGAGGGTTCTTCGTGCTCTGCTTGAGGTGTTTGGTCAGGAAGGTGCTGCCTCAGTCAGGGGCTTCTTCTTGATGGAGCAGGGACAGGTCTGCAGCAGAAGGGGTCCGGACAGGGAGTTTGTCCCACCTGGAGAGGGTTAAACACAACTGGTGACAGATGTAAATTAACTTTTACTGGGCTACTGAGGAGTTGCCCCAGGACTGGGCATGCTGTTCTGCAGTTGCTCATCCCAGGGTTTCAGGTTTGGTTCACATCCCGAGCTAAGCAAACGGAATAAACTCATTTAGCAACATCTGAGTAAGTAAATCAGCGCTGGCACAGAGCAGTGTGCTATTTGTCACCTCCTTTCTACTTCTCCCTGCAGAAACACAAGATTCTCACCTTCACCGAATCCTGTCTATTAAAATCTAAAGCTGGATGATCACATGAATGAGTTCAGGTCCTACAATGATAAAATAAATGTCTGCTGCTATAGAGGAGCCAGTTGGTGACCTTTCCCACTCAGCTTCCCTGGTGATTCACAGGTTTTATTTTTTGCTAAGTACAAAAGCATTTTCCCTGGCAAATGCTCCTTTCCTGAAGGTGAAAATGAATAAAATAAGCCCAGAAAACACTGAGGGGAGGGTTAGGTCTTTTCACAGTTATCACTATTTATAACATGAAGCAGCTGAAGTGTGGTGAGCTCTGTGGAGAAATGCACGCGGTTCCCAGCGCCAGCCCAGGCTTGGTTCCTGAGTTCATTTCCCCGTGTTAACAATTGTTTGGGGTCCTGTATTTTCAGCAGGGAACTTCTCCACAGCCTGGTACAGCAATGTGATCTCTTTAAATGATAGGTCTGCTACTGAGGGCGTTTGGCATTTAACTCTATTAAAAAATTCATCAAAAATTGATATCCTGCATTTTTCATTTGAAAAATCGCAATCACGTAGCCAAGTCTGAATATTCACACCAGAGTAATATCTTCTCAACATTCATTAATCTGAGTCAGTAATGAACTACGGCTAAAATGGAGTGATAATTTGGAAGAAGTAATTTATTTGATTATTTTTCTCATCTTCCCTATTATTAAATATCCACGAACAGTTTAATTGACCTTCCTGAATTTTTCATTTAATGTTGAAAGGTTTTTTGGTAAGTGGTTGGCAGGGCCGTTGGGTGGTTGGTGTCAGCAGCTGGCCAGGCTCACCAGGCTCGAGTGACTGTGGAGCTGGAGCTGCCTCCTGGGTGTGGTGTGGGTCCCACAGAGCTCTGCCCCATGGGGTGTGCTCCTTGGTGGGCTTCCCTGGTATTTACCCTTTATCTTTCTTGTCCAGTTCATGGCTGATAGGGCAAAACCCTGAAGAACAGGTCATTCCTTCATCTTTACTGTTATCTTGAATATATTTGAAGTTTCTAAGTTCTCTCCTCAATCTCTTTTTTTGTTTCAGGCTCAATTACTCAATTTTCTTTCACTCCTTGGCAATGTTTTTTAGACCTCTGAGCTCCTTCCTTGTCCTTTTTTGATTCCCTCTAGTCCACAGGTAAAATATATTTCTCCAATGAGGACTTATTAGGACTGAACCTATTGGAAGGATGACTTTCCATATCTTGATAGCCACACTTCCATTTACCATCCCAGAATGATTGCCTCTTTTAGAGCAGCCACCCCCAGCTCCCTTTCCCCAACCCACGCAGTTGTTCCTCAGCCTGGAACTACTCCATTGATTATTTCTGCCCAAGTATGGTATCCTGTATTGTCTCTCCTGAATAACATGCTTTCTGTAAAGATTATTTCTGCAATTTGTCAAAATCCTTCTGAATTTTAATCCCATCTTCTCAAGTGCTTGCAGACCTTCCCTGCATAGTGTTACCAGCAAGTGTATTTGTTCTTCTGTCATCCAAGTCACTAATTAAAAAAATAACAGTGAGTTCAAGGCAGGTCTCTCTGAAACCATGCCCGATTTCATCCTTTCATTTTAAAGAGAACTATTTTCTGAAAAGGAGTGGTCTTCTAGTGAGCTTTATGGCCTGTGTGTGTATCACCAAATGCTGTGTTCATAGCTAAGGCTGAAGTCCTGCTGTGCCTCTTCAATGTCCCATGGTAGGAAATGCACTTGGTACGGTGCAGTGCAAGCAATGCTCTGTGCTGCTCATGCCTTTGGTGTCCTGTTGCTTTTATAGAAAGATTTGAATATTTTTCTGTGGATGGATGTTTTGTGAGCTGGTACATAAAGCAGTATCTTCTCCCCCTGTTTAAAGACATGACTTCTTTTTCCCCATCTTTCCCTTTTCAGTCTGCCACGATAACAGTTAAGATTGATATTGCCTCAGACAGTTCCTTAAGTATGCAAAGACAGAGCTCATCAGCATAACCAATGTGAAAACATCTAAATTAGCGAGGTACTCTCACCATTCCCTTTTTATGAGATTACAAACTTCCCTCTTTGTTACAGCATTATTGTGCCGACCATCTGCTCTCAGTTGGCCTTTTTCATGAAGACTGAAGCAAAGAAAGCTCATTATATACTCAGCTTCCTTGGTTAATGGCTTTCCCGTTCCTTTTTTGGTCTTCCTTTATTACTAATGTACTTACAAAATGATTTCTTGTTAATTGCTCCACACTTTGTGCCCTGACCTCTCCTACTTTGTTGCTGTACTTCTCTGCCTGATGAAATGCTTACTAATTTTTTTTAATTTTTTTTTTTTTTTTTTTAAGTGCTAGAGCTCAGGCTACACACTGCAATTCCTGCACATTAAATCCATGGAGAATATATAATCATTTTTCACCTTCCAGCAAGAGTTGTGGGTCAGGCCTCTCATCCGAAAGACAAAGTGGTGGCAGCCCCTCAGCTAACGCCGACCTGAACCCACAGCCAGTCACAGTCAAAAGGCAGGAGAAGGAAAAAGCCATAAGGGAAATTGTTGAGATTATGATTTTTTTTTTTTCAATCTAATAATATGCAATTTGTTCAAATGGCATTAATTTTATCTCCAAGTTCTCCTTTCCTGACTCACTCTATTCTTAGTGCATCACCTAGATTATTTCTTAGGTCTTTAGAGTTCTCTGTGGATTTCCCTTTATTGCTCCCCAGTCACAAGTAATTGTTCTCCATCCTTGATCCTTTTAAAATAGCTACTGCAGCAAGTTCGACCTTTCTAAGTATGTGACCTCAAAGGCACAAGAAAAATCCTTCTCAATTACATTGGACATCTTGTAAACAGATTTCCAAGTTAATACAGCCATATGTAAACACACTAGGGCTTGGAAAAAAATAATAGTTCTAGTCCCAGAGATGTAGAGACTTCTGGTTTGAGTTCACTCATGGCACAGCAATTTAGATAATAAGATGGGGAACACAGTCACATAGGATTGCAATGTTGCAACTTCATTTTTTACCCTCACTCTAGAGACTCGGGAAATGAAGAGAACTCTGATTTGCAAAGCTTAATAAAACAAAAGTTCAGAGGAACCTGGCTGGGCGTGCTGACCTTCTTTTCAGTGTTCAAGCAACTCGAAACTGAGTCTTACTTAGACTGGCCATTATCATTGTTTTCTCAGGCAGAGCCATTAACCTATAACTTACTGAAGCAAGCAAACTGTTCTTTGCTGATATAAAAAACCCCCAGCCTTCCTCATTTTCTCCTGAAGCATCTGAAATTGGGTAAGCTTTATCAGATCCTAATATTTCTAACCTGCAGAAGATACTGGAAGAAAATAAAAATGCGCATTGTTAGTTATATAATGTAAGATGTCTGAAAGTTAGCAGAAATTTTGAATCTATCTAAATTCTTGGAAGCTTTCAGGAGCCTTTGCTGCAGGATATTGCCTATTTTTTGGGGAGCTGCAGGTCCAAACTGGCAACGTAGCTGAAGCCTGGCCCTTGGGTAACCGGTGCCTGGAAGCAGCTCTGGGTAGCGCTGAGCAAGTGTGATGCTGAAGGAAACATCATCATTTTGCTTTCCCTGTCAGACTGGAGAAGCCTGTTTCTTGCAGAGACTCAAGCTGGAGAACATTTAGCAGGATGCTCTAACCAGTCAATATCCCCTCCAGTTTTCCCACAGTCTGAACTGGTGTGCTGTAAGGCAAATACACGGTGAGCAGGATGACAGTCTCATATTGTTAGGGCTTTTACTAAATTAACTGGAAATAACTGGTACTTGCTCGCATTTCCCTTGTAGGAGGCAATTCCTAGTAAAACATACGTTGCACGTTGGTAAATGCACGTGCCAGGCTGCGGGAAGAGCAAGTCTGGGATGAGCAGCACTCACCTGGATGCTCCTGGCTGGTGGTCCCTGTGGCAGCTCCATCATGTTGTGCCTCCTCTTTGTTTTCCAGGTAGCCCAGTTTCAAGGGACAACAATCCCAGTCTTCTAATCCAAACTGTGTGAAGAAGGATGGCCACAAAGGAGGAACTGGAAGCTGAGAAGGAGGAACTGGAGACCCAAGGTACAGTTTTAAACTGCAGCTTCCCCAAGAAGTCCTCACTTATAGATATAGAGATCTCCAGCCAGCTGTAGCTTTTTTCTGACTTTTTTCTTTGTAGCTCTTTGGTTGAAAAGAAGAAATGAAAAGCTTGGTCTGGAATCTTTAATTCTGAGCCAGTGGCCCACAGGCAGATTATTGGTGGTCCGTCACTGTTTGAGATGACTGGATTTTCCCGACTGGCTTGTTTCAAATGTAGAAGTTTTTGTAATAACTGCAGCCAGTGGACTACAAACTTCTGCAGAGAGCCAGCAGCCTTTGGGAGGCTCTAAGAAAGAGGGATCCACAGAGAAATCAGGTTGTGCTTTTTGAGCAAGTCTCTTTTTTTTGACAAGAGAATGGAAATATCAGGCTGATTAAAATGCCAAGGAATTTTCAAAACATAGTCTTATCAGAGAAAATAGGCCTTTAAAAGTAAATGGTGTAAAAAAATAACAAAATCGTGATAGCTGACACCAGCTAAAAGTCGTTTATAAACAAGGGCTTTTTTCCTTCCTATCCATTGCTTCAAGCAGTCACTCAAAAAAAAATGTAACTTCCAGTTCAGTGAGTAAAGAGTTTAAGGTCTGTCTTTGGTGGTGAGAAGGACCAGCTCTGCAATGCGAGCTGCATGCTTCAATACTCTGTGATATCTTCTGAGATATAAGCTGAAGAGTAAAAAGACAGATGATGGTCTAAAGGTCAGTATAATAAAATTGCAGAATCTAGTGATTATGATCCGAGGATCTCTTGTTTTAATTGATAAGATTTCCAAAAATCTATTAAACTTTTAGGGAAGAGGAAGCCACTGCAGAGGGTATGGGTGGTATGATTGATTCAGTGCTTGTTTGAATCTCCTGAGAAATAATTAATCCATGACTATATTTTTTTTTTTTTTAAGGGAACTTACTTTGGGGTCAGGAGGAAAAATTCCTGACCCCAAAAAAATGAATTTTTCCTCCCCATAGTGTTTTACTGAAGATACTTAAAGGCAATGCAGAGCCTTCCATCTCCATCCCAGAAACCCCTGAAAATGCAGAAGTGGGCACCCAGCTGGTGATGAGACACGTTCTCTGCTGCACAAATGTTATGGTACCCTGAGAGCAGG
>NW_010340593.1:0-5249 GCF_000700745.2 Antrostomus carolinensis | reverse complement strand
CCTCTATCCTTCCATTTGCCCTTCTCACCCTAGAAAAATAAAGATCCTTGACCTTTTATAGTTACTGAATTGGAAACTGTTAAATTGTGCAGAGCCATTGCTTGAAGTAGTGAGGAAAAAAAGGTTGAAAATGTAGTTTGCTTTTTCACACGAGCTGGAACTGCTTGTTCTCTGCCACCCTCAATGGCCATCAGCTACCAAGAATTCTTTTATCCCGAAGGTCAAAAAAACTCCACACCTTTTCTTCATTTTTTTTTTTGTTTGTTTTGTTTTATACAATATTGGAAAAGCTAAATCATGTTTTAGCTACAAAAATCTTATTTAAAATCTTTTGACAGGCACTTAAAACTTCCTTATATACCTTTGCCACAGGGCCTGGTTTTTTATCATATTTATGCTCTCGGAGTGCTTCTATTTAAAGGCAGGTTCTTCAGGTTCAGGTGCTACAAGTGAAATCAGAATGAGGTTTGTTTTCTGGTTTCCCCTCACTGCCAATGTTTTTACTGAGCTGTTGAACTACACTTGCTGAGTTCTGCCTTGACACTTTAATTTGGAGGTAATTTAATATGTTCTGACTGAAAATTTTAAAGTGGAAGTCCCAGTGCGTAGCGGTAACAAGCAGCGATTTCATCATTCTTGACCCATTATCAGGTTGTTTTGGGGGTTTTTTTTAAATCTGCCACTTTAGAAACCCCGTGTTGTTTCACTCCAGGTATTTTTACAGCTGATTTTAGTCTTGCTGATATTGCTGTGTCACGGTTCATATCTTTCCTGACATGAAGCCATCACGTTCTTCCATTTACTCTTCCATTTTACCCCCTGCTTACAAATGAGGTTTGGAGAAGCTAAAACCTTTCTGCGTCTAAGGTCTCTTTTATTAGAGTAGTGTTGCCCTTTGCATTTTATAATTGCTGATATGTGGTGTCAGTCAAAATACCGAACATTCTTGGAAAATATTTTGAAGAATGAGTATTTTACATCAACATTGGAAAGTAAAAACTGTTAAAAATGCATCAATGCAGCTTTCATAGAATTTAAATTTTGGGAACATGAAAATGTTTCCAAATATCCCAGTGTTTGTTTTCCTCCACTACACTTTGCCAGCTTGTCTTAAAAGTTAGACCAGAATTTGGCCTGTCTGTGATTTTTTTTGGTGCTCACCCTATTTCCAGTGTGTCACCTGCTCTTCCCTGCCTCTGCTTAAACCCTCCAGGTCTGAGGAAGAAGGACCCCCGGGTACTCAGGGGAGCTGCCAGCTCTGCTGGTGTGTTCTCCAGGCAGCACATAGAAACTGGAGGTGTCACTGTCTGCATTAATATCTCTTCATTCTTGCGTGCCATCATCTGGAACTTCTCAAAAAATTCACATCTATTTTATTTTAAAATGTGAGAGGAGCATGTTTTTCTGTCTTTTCACCAATAAATATAGCTGGAAGGATGCGTAGAGAAGAGTTGTACCTCCTCACTGACTGATGCACCGTGACACGGGGTGTAGAGGAAATTCAACACTTTGTCACTTCAGCAGTTGACAACGTGAGTCACCACGCAGAGGTCCCAACTGCTCACGTCGACGCAGATCCAGGCTCCTCTCTGCAAGCGCGGGGTGTTAGTCAGGCATCCCAACCTACGGTAGTAAGCAGGAACGTTGGGTGGGGGAAGAGCTGGCAGAACTTAACAGGATGCTGTGCATCAGTAAACATCATCTTTATTTTTTGAATGCCTGTACTCGTTGGTTGGATGAAATGACTCACACAGAATAAAGTTGTGGTTATGAATGGTCGCCCAAGCTCTACATTTTCATTAAAGCTCAACAGAGCTGAGCTGGGCTCAGCCCTGGGGTGATGCAGAAGAACTTGGCCATGGAGATGAGTGCACTGGCTTGTTTTCCCTTCCTCGCAGAGCCTCACGCTGTTACTGTCTTTGTGATACTCATGGGAACAACTTGGGTTTTTTTTTTTAATTTTTGAACTCTGCAGAAGTGTTTTATGATATGAGTGGCAAATTTGTGTGGCACCTTGTGTGGCTCTGAAAACTTCCATTTCCTTTGCCATTATCATGAGCTGAGGACACAGAAGCTCAAGTGCACAAAGCAGTTTTGGGTAATTTGGTAGGAAAGATGCTGTGGAAATGTACAATGTCCCATTATTGGGCAGTTAGTGCCAAAGCAATGATTCTTTGGATGTGTTGGACAGCAATTGGGTCACAGCCCAGCTCTTCCCTTGGTAACACCAGAGCAAGGTGCAGCCATCCCGCTGGTAGCAAGCCATGCTGGGATGAAGGAGGTTTCATTTTCTGGTGATAGGCAGTTACATGCGACTTGTGTTGATGCCTGAGCTGATTTCTGAAGGTGGATCCAGCCATGTATCCAGTTTGTATCTGATGGGCCACTTACATAGAGGAGGAGCGAGCCATGTGAAATATTTGCCAGGGGAAATAAAAGGCAATGCTCGGCTTCTGAGAAATTGACACTATTTCTTTCTTTCTACCTATAAACCAAACTTCTGGTAAAATGAATTCTGAAGGAAGCAGATCTAGTATTTATGGTTTGAAGAGACTGAGGTCTCCATTTTGTATTTGGAAATGAAAGACAACATTTATTTGTTCTTTATCTTTGAGTTTTAAGCCTATTTCCACACCAAAAAAGTGTGGGAGAAGAAGAGGAGATAAAAATGTGTTTGAAATACAAGCTATTCTTTGAAGCTCTCACAATATTTTCCCTACAGCTATTTATTCCTTGCACTTAACGTCTGTTTTATGCTTTGATATATTTTGCAATTATTTTTCATCCTTAATTTGATTTTCTTTTAATAACATTGTTCAGAACAATAGCGGGTGACAAAGACGACTAGCATGCATCAGATAATCCCTGTCTGACCAAGATGAGTTGTTTTAATTACGCACATGTACATATTGTGCCATAGATCTGCTTAAAGGTTTTATGATTTTAGGAGGTAATACTATGGGAAAATAACTTTTCAAAGGATTCAGAGTGTTAGTTCAAATAGTCTTGTTTTTGCACAGCATGCACGTTATGATTTTCCACTTACAAGATGAGAGTTTGTCATTTAATTAATGGATGCAATATCAAACCACTGAGTACAGAAACTCAGAAAGCTGGATCCTTAGCAGGGATGCTGTCATAGAATGTGGTGAGTTGGACCCACAAGGATGATGGAGTCCAACTCCTGTCCCTGCACAGGACAATCCCAACATTCACACCATGTCCCTGAGGGCCTTGGCCAAATGCTGCTGGAATCTTGTCAGGCTTGGTGCCATGAGCACCTCCCTGGGGAGCCTGTTCCAGTGCTCCACCACCCTCTGCCTCAAGAACCTTTTCCTCATGGCCAACCTCACCCTCCCCTGCCACATGTTCCTGCCATTCCCTCTGCTCCTGGCATTCATTGGTGGCCAGAGAGAAGAGATCAGCGCCTGCCCCTCCTCTTCCCCTTGGGAGGAAGTTCTAGACCAGTTGTCTAGACAGGGTTGTCCCTCTTGGCTACCAGGACACGCTGCTGGCTCATGTTCAACTTGCCATGGACCAGAACCCCCAGGTCCCTCTCTGCAGGGCAGATCTCTGTCACTGGGGTATTTCCCTGCAAACTCCTAATGAGGGGTGAGATTTTTTGGTCCTACTGGAATCATCCCAAATGCTGTGCAGGAGAGGTCTGACCCCCCCCATTTTCATGCCATATTCAAGTTGTACAAGGAGGGACACTCTTTTTAATGTAAAAATAGTTTTGGTATGAATTAGGAATATTATACGTGTTGTCTCTTTTCCCATTTCTTCTTTTTTTTCTTCCCCCCCCCATTTCTGTGAATTGTCTGTTTTCTGACAGTCTTTGGTTTCTTGGCTGTGTACAGCTGGCTTTGGTTTCACTGGGGGTAAGTTTTCTCTGAGAATTAGATATCACATAGACATACAAGTACTGCTCTAACCAGGCAGTTCTGCCTCTGACAAAGGAACGGGAATGTAATGGAGTTTTTCAGTGTTCTCCGTTATAATTCTATTATATATTACTTATATGGTACCTAGCTGTGGGTAATATATTTCCTTTATTCCTTGGCAATTCTGAATTGCCTGGGGGGAAAAAAAAAATAAATCTTTGTTTAAAACAAAAATGATAAAAAAATTAATTTCATCCTAGAACCAACATTCAATTTGACCTCACAGTAGATATTTCATTTTAGTTGCTAAGTAATTTACTATTTTTAAACACAAAATAACATTCCGAAGGAAATATTTGACACCAAGTATTTTGAAAAAGAAATGTAACTTAAGCACTTCTTAAAAATTAAGGCAACTTGCTGAACTTCTCTCCAGCTCAAGGTCAGCGCCTGCCACGTGCGTGTAGCACATTTGGCATTCACTCAGACGTGTACAGATTTATGTTTTTCAGAGAAGAAATTTCACGATAAGCCCCTGGCTTTCTCTCCAGGTAGATTTGAACCTTGTTTTCTCACTTTTCAGCTGAGCCTTCTCCCCATCGCGTTGAGAATGAACTCACTTGTATGACTTCATCTGTCACAGAGCTCTGTCGTTGTCTCTCAGCTGCCCCAAATTAAACCAGTCCATTTTTGTTGGCTGTGTACAACAAGCCAGTGAGCAGCGCTGTGGGGACGGGGCCTTGTTGTGCTGTAATTTGTTGTTACATAGTCTACGTATTTTAAACTAAATTATGACCTTTAAAGGGAATTAATATTCTTATTTTTCAATGCTTGTGTATTTTAATCCTTTCTTTACATTCCCTTTTAGAACTATTTTCATTATTTAAAGCCCACCTCCATGTGCCTTAATATAAGACTCTCATTCGATTTCAATTTATATCTGTGATATAAATCTTTGATCTTTATTTTAGCTTTGTAATGTACCCACTAAGGAAAATGCAAAAGATGGTTCTGATTTTCTGTCATGAAAACTGGGATCAGAATTTTCATAGAATTCAGATTTTTTTTTTTTTTTTTTTTTTTTTTTTTTTTTTTTTTTTTTTTTTGGTGCTGTTATTCACATTTTGAAGATTCTCCACTTCTGAACGAGCACTCCTCCAGCAGCGCCAGGAAGCATCCCTTGTTGCTTCTAGCAGGGATTGTCATGGTGATGCATTCCGTTGACCACGTTTTGGAACACAGATGGTTTCTAATTTAGTTTCTTTAATTTACTCTGGGTGCTGTAATATCTCCACTTCTTTCTCTCTCAATTTTTTTTTTCAGATTTTTCTCACGATGAACTATATGTGTATGGATTGATGAGCT
>NW_010340592.1:5467-46284 GCF_000700745.2 Antrostomus carolinensis | reverse complement strand
ATCCTAACCATTCTATGATTCTCTGAATATTTGCAGGATAAAACTTTTGGCCATTTGCCATGTCTTCTGTGCTTTTTAATGAAAAAAAATAATCTTGCTTTAAAAGTGTGTGTAATAGCAATAATTCTGGGCCCCATTACTGGGGCCTTTCAATACATAAAAGGGGGCCTATAAGAAAGATGGGGACGGACTTTTTAGCAGGGCTTGTAGTGATAGGACAAGGGCTAATGGTATTAAACTAAAAGAAGGTAGATTTAGACTACATAAAAGAGACTTTTTATGATGAGGGTAGTCAAACACTGGAAGAGGTTGCCCAGAGAGGTGGTAGAAGCCCCATGTCTGGAAACATTCAAGGTCAGGTTCGACAGGGCTGTGAGCAGCTTGATCTAGTTGAAGATGTCCTTGCTCACGGCAAGGGGGTTGGACTGCATGACCTTTAAAGGTCCCTTCCAACCCAAATCATTCTATAATCATTCTATTGATTATGATTCTATGATAAAGAAAGTTAATTGATTCCCATAAGAATGGGACTGTCACCTTCTTTTACCTCCCAACCCCAGCCCACAAAAAACAACCAGAAAAGTTTGTACCAGCAGCACTAAGCATCACTCAAACACCCTCCTCTCACCATTGCTAGCTATGCCAGGCATGAAGGTGATAGGCACTGTGCTGGATTCCCTCCTGACTCTTCTCTGTTCCTGAATGTCTTTATCATCTCAGTACATTTTTCACCACCTTTCAGCAGCAAATGGCCCCACTCCTTCATGCCTATGGGTCTGTTCACGTGTCCATCAGCTGCAGGCACAGCGAGGCAGTGTAGCTCCAGTAACACAAGGGCAGCAGACCCTCCAGCAGATCCTCCGAGCCACCTGCGTTTACACTCCCAGTGATTCTCAGCTGCAGCTTATGTCTCTCCCATACTTGGTTAAGCTTCTTTTCTTCATTCTTTATTCTAAATATAGCTTTTTAAAGGGTCTAAGAAAATTGGAACAAAGGAAAAAAAAAGTGGTAACGTTTTTCTTGATTTACTATTCTCTTAATTTCTTTCTGACTGATCACTCACCAGCAGTTTTTGCCATTTGCAGGGAAAGGCTGGGCTTTTGCTTTGCATCTTAGGATCTCATCTTTAAATTTTTAGTAACTGGTTTATACAACATAAAGTGGCCTTGGAGATATTTTTCCAAGAATTTTCTTTGGCCATAACATGCAATCCTTTAATAAAATGCCCCGTGTTCTCATGTTTAGAAGTCTGGATAAGTATTTTTCAGCTTTGAAGTAAGTCTTCATTTCAAGCTGTGGACATCATGTTGTCTCTTAAAGAGACACGGCCAAAGGTTGTTATTTTAATTAACACTTTATTTGATGCTCTGAAGTGATGACAGATGCTGCCTTTGACCTACCATCCTTGAAAAGGTGGCACAGCAGCAAATTCTCATGCAAGTTAAAGTAAGAATGTAACTCTTAGTTCAGTAATTAAAGAAGTGATGGACAAACTAGCTTTTTTTTTTTTTTTTTTTTTTGGCAAAATAGAAGGTGAGACAAGCAGGCAAAGATGTTTCTATGGGATTACACACAAAAAAAAAAAAAAAAAAAAAAAAAAAAGAAACGAACCAACACAAAAAACTGCCTCCTGCTGCTCCTCCCATCTGTGTTGCGGGAAATGCCCTGCTGGCTGCAGTTCTGTAGATAAAGAGGGTTGTGCTGAAGAAATACTTGAATCTTTCAAGAATTTATCTTCCAAGGAAAACCTTACTAGCAAGGCCTTGAATATTTGTGCTAAGTGACAGCACTTTCATCAGTTGTGCAGAGCTGACTGCATTTTCCAGGAAGGACTACGTTTCTAAACATCACCAAAAAAGTTTATTTTCTCTATGAGGAAGCAGAGAGGCAGTTTTTACGTGGCTGTATTGACTTTTACCGCATAGTCATTTTGCTCCTCAGAATGCCCCAACAGCATAAGAGTATGTTTAAAACAATACAGAAGTGCCATATTAACTTGATGCGTTGCTGATAATATTTTACTTAATATACCTGCAAACACCAATGGGAAAATGTGGTATCAAAACTCAAATGAGAATTCAAAGAATCATGAGCACAATATATGCCATTTTAATTTCTCTTATTTGTACATAGCTATGGCCCAAGTGATTTGGTAGCGATTCTCTTAACAATGTGACCAAATGTATCTTTTAGACCTAGAGGAAGCATGTACCAAACTAAGGCCAAAGACAACAGAGGGAAGGAACCTAATACAGTAGGTAAAGATTACTTCATTTTATGCATTTGTTTGCTTGCTTGTTTGAAGTTTGTAAAGATGTTAACTAGGGTTTTGAATAGGGAAAATAATCTTGATTGTTAGAAACTTCTAAAATAATGATAAAAAATATATCTTAATAACCTGCCATATATTATCTTCAGTTATAGTAGTGTACAGAAGATTTTAGGCATGAAAACCAGCTTGTTCTACCCAGTCTGCGTACACTCTGCATGGGAAGCTGCCAGGGAACAGGAACCTGAGGAAAATCACAAATTACCGAAGGTAAGCTCCTCGCCCAGAGGTCCTAAATTCCCAAAGGACTCACTGGTGTCCTTTCTTTGGTGATGCTCAAATATATAGGGGATAAATTAAGAGGGGAAAATGCAACAGAAGTGTCACAGTTGTCCTCATATCTGAGTTACTTTCCTCTTTCTTTGTTTTCCACTTTGTTTTCTCTTTCTTCCAAAAAAAGAATAGATCTTCTAGTTCATAACCTGATTCATAAGTTATATCAAATTACTTATTCTACCAAAGCAGAGTGTGGGTCTAATTGGAGTGAGTGCCAAATCTTTGCAGATATTTCCTTGTTTCCCACCAGTCTTGTGTTTCTGGGACACAGTTCAGCAGCTGGACATGTGGATGCAGCTTAGCATTCACCTTGGGAATTCCAGTATTTGATTTGCATGTATCTGTACACAGGCAGATTTTGACAAGGCAAATACACGTATTAGAACAAGAATAAAAGCTGCTTCAAAACACCTCTCCAGACCACACAACAATCTGTTCTGCAATTTTTTGTTCCTACTCAGAGATTTTCACCATCCTTGCAATCAATTCTAACAGTTCAACTTCTAAGAGACATAGCAAGTGCCCCTTATTATTGCAGAGTATTTCAATGGAGGTTTTTTGTTTGGTTTGTTGGGGTTTTTTATAATAGTTTTCTCCAATGTTTCACCTTGCAAAATAGCAGCAGCTGCTAATAAATGTAGCCAGCTGATTAAACGAGATTCTGCTTTTTGCACTCCTAGATCTCTAATCCTCTAGAGGCAAATCAAGACCCATATTCAGAGGCTGTGTGGATTCTCTCACCAAACAAAGCTTGACAACACATTGTTTCTTATTAGACGTCCACAGGGCTAGCATAGGGACAGTACTTTGAGTCACACAGGAGGTTAAGGTAGTGATGTCATGTGCTCTGGCTTTCTGTTTGACAATTTGACAATCAAAACAAATTGCTGCAAATACCCCAAAAGCGTTTTATATATAAAAGCATTTGAACTTATTTGTATCCAGGCAACAGTTGTAAGCCTCTAGATAAATTGCCTATTACTTGTTGCTTGTAAATTAGTTGCAGCTAATTTCTCTTAGCAAATGAGGTCTGCATTGGCCTGATAAAGGGAAGTGATTAAAGCGTGTTTTAGGGAAAGCCAACAGAACGAGTATTGTTTTATCAGTCTCTGGCCCTGCTTTTCCTGTGGATTATGAATCTGAGAAAGACCCGGTGTGATTCTTGGCAGTGTTGCAGACATATGCAAATTCAGGCCATTGGAGAGCTGCTGATGAGGCTGCATGTTTCTTTTCTGTAGATGAAAATGCTACCTATTGTTTGTGCTCCTAAGAATGTTAACGATAATATAAACAAAGCATAAGCCAGCTGAAAAAGCATCCCAATAGAAAAGAAGTAACAAGGCGAGCGCAGGCTCTGGGGGCCCCTGTGGCTGCAGGAAGATGCCTCGGTGACCCTGAAACCTGCCGCTGGCTGCAGGCGGGCAACAGCAGAGTTCATGTTTTTTTCATAAACTGACCAGTTAGCTCTAGCTTTGGAATCTGGTTTGTGGAAGATGCCTTCAGAAGCCAATATAACCCACAGCAGTTCAGAAGCCCCTGCTCTGCTTACAGACTAGTTTCTGGGCTTTGTGGTCACATCTATATTGGTAAGTGAAATGGAGCGAGAGCTGCTCCTTGGTTCTGAGACAAAGAGTACAGCACAGCACAGGTGTACAGCTAAACCCTCTGATCCCCCAAAACTAAGCAGTTATATTAGCATCATATAGAGAGTAATATAAATATATTATAATATAACTACCTATAATAGTAATATATTAATATTCTAATACATTTTATAATAATTATATCTATACAGAACATATATCATCTGTATAGAAATTATTAACAATATTAATATATTTTTATGTATTGAACTAATACATTAATATTTGCACATTATTTAAATCTTTTTCATCTATTAAATAAATTATATATGTTAAATTAATGTGCTAATATTAATATTATGCATACAATTTAATATATTATTGTGGCTGTTTAATGAAAGTCCCCAGCTTGTGCAAACAATTCCAAGCCCAGAGACTGTTTGGGAAGCACTAACTGACCGAGGGCAGAACCAGGCCAAAGTCTGCAAATGTTTTAGCAGATGGTGAGCACATACCAGAGCTCAGCCCCAGTCCTGTTGATGTAATAATGCTCACAAAGCCTGTAATGCCTTCAGCCTTAGATAAATGCCTGACAAAAAACAGATCCTCAGTTTAACTCCTTGGATCAGTACAGCTTGCAGGACACTGCCAGTGCCAGAGGAGGAGGATGACCTGGAGTCTGGAAAAGGAGGCAGAGATGAGGCTTCTCAGAGTCACCACATCCAGCAGCTCTGGGGCAGAAAGTGTGAACAGCCCCAGGAGTGAAGTGTGGTGGTACATCTCCCATGCCCCCTGCCTCGGGAAAGGAAGGGTGAGGATGCCCACCCCACAGCTAAGTCTGAAACACAGTCACTGCCTTATTTGTGGAGACCAGATCAGCCCACTCCGATCCACAGCCTGTCTCCATGACCGGCCACAATCAGCTTTTTTAAAGGAATGTGCAGGAAGCCACGTAGCAAGCAGACAACAGCTTGAAACAGAATCCTCTTTTCTGGGGATGGTGAATGTGCATTTGATGCCAATAGAATTTCAAAATACCCAAGAAGGAGCAACATAGTGCTTCTGCATGTTTTCAGCCTTTTTTATTCCTTATGCTTAGATGCTTTCAACTGTAAGCTCCCTAGGAAGATTTTTTTTTTTTTTTAATATCAGAAAATGCTAATTTGTAGAAACTTTTGATAAAAACAAACTTCCAAGACAACAAAACCACTTCAATTCATATGAAAATGAACTCATGAAGGGTGACAAGAATAAATGTCTTTAAAGCACTGGGAATTTGTTTATCTCTTTGCTTCCCTCTTGAATTAATATGCATTAATATTCACAATGTAATCTAACAGTGCATACCTTTTCTATTTGCAAATATTTGCCCCCTGCAATTGTTCAGGTCTCATTCATTTAGATATAATCTATGCTTATAATTCCAGATAAAAACTGTAAAACAGGAACTGTAAAGTTTATAGTAAGCTGTTAAAATACAAAAAAATTATTCACTCATACACACACACATATGCTATTGTCCCACAATAGCTCTGATTGTAATTAAGGCCTTTAAATGTTTAATTAGAGCAATCTGATTTCTAAAGGCTTTATTTTCTTTCAACCCTTCAAAGTGCTATATCTTTTTTGTCATCTCCTATTAGTTTTGTACAGGACTGTAATAGAAAAATATCTTGTTTTTTACAAAGGCACTTTAAGATATACACTAGATCTTGTTCCTGAATGCGAGTTGATCTTCCAAGCCAAGATTCTCAGTTATGCAATAGATACTTGCATCAAAGTCCTCCAGTCAGAAATATTTCCATTTGCTTTAGTAGGATTTGGATCAAGTTTTATGTAAGAAGACAAGAATAAATTTTCTATATAAATTGTCTCTTCACCCTATTTTAAAAGATATTTTTCCTATTTGGAACTGATAGATTAGAAATACAGCATCTAATTTTTACTTGCTACCTCTCCCAGCCAGTGAAACTTGGTTTCCTGCTATATATATTTATAGATAGCTAATGCATATGTAGGGACATCTTTACCAGAAACATTGACTCAGTTGATGAGCTTACCAGCTGTAACTGTTTACCATGAATGTTCAGCTTCCCCTATTTGGATATCTGTCCTGAGAGCTAGATTTGCCAAACAAAGGAGAAAAAGTAAAAATAATTGCTTAGTTAAGTAAGCTATAATAGTTGTTTAACTAAATAAGATCCATTGTGCTTTGGAAGAAATGTATTTCCTGCTCTCACATTCTTCTGTTTCAGTTCTTTCCACTCTGCTTAGATGTTTATCAGCTGTGTTTTCCTCCTTTGTTATAGATTATTTCTGTTGATATCATTAGTTAGCCTTTCTTACTTGTCAGTGTATCTGTAAGGGTTCTATTGTGGCAACTAAGCTTCTTTAGAAAATCCCTTCCCTTAAACCCCATCACAAAAATAAGACATATATGACATATATGTGGATGCTGTTTTTTTCCCCTAAAATTTTCTTTGGGAGACAAAAAAAACACTTTAATCTTTATTCTGATAGCCAAGGCAAGAAAACGTTGGTTTATGTGGGTGTTGGCACGTGTCCTTTGCAGTCTACTGAGTGCATAGGCACCTCATGCTGGTGCTCTAGGGTCCAGGCTTCTTCCAGCCATCTAACTGATGGTGAGGCCTGCAAGGTCCCTCGATAGATCTTGCTCTTTTTTCCTAACTTCAGTTGTTAAAATGAGTGTTCTTTTTGTATATTCACTTTACTAACTCTAGTGCATTTATATACACATAAAAAAACAACTAAACAGTGAAATTGCAGTAATCCCTGCTAACATAAAGTACAGAAATGACATATCTGATCCTCCTGGAACCATTTAGTTATATATTATTTTTTCCAGCTATCTTTCTGTATATTTGTCATGTCTTTAGTTTAAACTATCCACATTTAAAAGCATTCATAACAGAAATGAATTATACCATCTGGTCTAGATGACAAAAACCTTTTTAGATAAGAGCATTTATGCTCTAATGGATACTAAAACACCTAAATATGAGACAGTTGTTGTCAGAGTGGCACCAAAGTTCACAAAGAGTTGAAGCAAATGTGAAAACAAAATGATGTACATTGTGAAGTTCAAATCCTTTGGTACCCATGAATGGAGTCACATATTTTTATCCACCCTGAGCAACAAGAGGAACAGACAAATTTAGATTAATTACTGTTCCTAGGGTGCACTTCAGCATAGGGCAGGATCCCCACTGCATTTCTCAAGTCGGCTTAAGCTTGTTCCCAAGTCCAGATTTACTTCTCAACACACTTTGCCAGTCAAAGAGAGACCAGAGGCATATTCATACTCACCTGCAGGGTGATGGGGCACATGTCACCTTCTTCTGAAATACAAGAAAACACATCAGGTCCAAAGGAGTGTTGCTGAGTGTACACATGATCTTCAGTCTGCAAGTCTCCGATGAATCTAACCAGATCATTCCAATGAGAAAGACTGCATTTACTTCCTTGTATATCATCTGTCTTGTAAAAATATCATCATACCACTGCATCCCTTCTAAAAGGACTCAGTATGTCTGCAAAGATTGTACATAGGATTTCTCAGTAAAGGAGATACATGTAGCTTAAATTTCTTGTAAACAAAGCTATGAACTAATAAAATAATATGCTAGTGATGACGAGCAGAATTCCTCTTCTAATTACATGCCACAGTCAGAGATGACTTTTTAGTTTTACATAATGGAAGGAAGATATACCTCAGAAATAAAAGGTATCACATTTGAAATGGCACCAGGACTTAAAAGGGACACTATTTTAGTGAATTTCTACTAGTCTCTGCATACACATTATAAAGTTGATGGAAAATCTGTGCTGCCTATACTTGCCAAACTACTGCTCCCTCTGCTCAATAGGCCAGTGTGGAAAGCCACATCAAGACTCTGAGATAGGTATCTTATCTCCAAGGCATGCAAGAGTTGTTCATCTGTCCTACCTTTTCCTGTTGGACCCAAATAACCCTGACCCAGATTGAATATGTAGTACAACATAGTTTTATTTTTCTCAGACAACTTTTCCAGTATGTCATTTACATACATATATGGCAGAAGCTGTGAAGTAAAGTAGCTGGAAATAAAAATCAAGCTGTGGTATAGTTTACTTCTTTTCATGTGTGCAGTTTTGTTCTGGTATACCTTTAGCTGTCCTGAAGCACATACATCCTTGACTGCATTGTTTTGTATAACACTTTGACTATACCTGTTCCTAAACCAATACAATTATTGTTGTCCCCCATCCCCCATAACCCCCCCTTCCCCAAAGAACAAATTTCAAATTTTCTGTGGTCTTTTAAGTCACCTTTTATGCCTGGGACAGGATACTGGCCTTCTAAGATCAGCTTCTGTGGTTCCAGTCTGTTTAGGACAGCAATCAAAATGGCTGACAGCTATCCCAAGCAAGGGAAAGCTAAATGCAAAATATATAAGTTCTGCCTTGAATTTAAAGGGTTCCAGCATTAATTTCAGTACATTTCCCAAATTGAAGCTGTAAGGAGAGTTTGCCAGCTTGAGGTCACCAACTGCCATTACACAATAAAATGTTGCTACCAAAGCTTCTGACTAGTGGTCAAGCTATGTGCTGCTCTGTTGTAGAATGAGATGGATGTAAAACCTAAAGCAGCATTTTCCTCAGTACTGAGAGGTGCAACCCCCTTTGTTGCACTCTGCAATGGCTCCCTGCCAGTCTTGCCCCCCAGCATCCTTCTTTAAACCTCCTTTGTACATGCAGCAAGCCATGTTTTGCCTATGGATGAACATTCACTGTACAGTGGCCAAAGGGAGGAATAAGATGCCTCCTGTTCAGCATCTGTATCCCTCTCATCTCTCTAAGGCTAGAAAGGTCATTAACCTGATGATTGCATGTGGTTTGGTTTCATTCATCTCAGGGGAGATTATCTTGCATTTCTCACAGGTATCTTAAACAATGTTCTTTTATTTTCCTTAATTGCATGTTAGAATACGAGGCAAAGAAGGAAGTGGTTATTTGTTCCTTTGTCTACCTCCTCTAGACATAGCCTTTTAAAATCCTTTAGAAATCCTCCAAACTCAAAAGGCTACATTCTTTCCTTGCATTCACCTCTAACATTAACTTAAGCAAAATATGATTTATTTTCCAAAGGATGATCTAAAGATCATACACCCCATCCTCAGACCTTCTACAAAGCTTTGTCCAGAGACAGTCCTCCACAGCAAAACAAGCTTAATCTTATTCTTGCTCTTATTTACTGCAAACTGGACACAGCTATCTTGAGAATGAATCTCCCTGTATGCCATTGTTTATCAACAACAAAATGGCTCACTCATACCAAGATTCTGTATCAGGGTGCCTTTTCTTTATTTCTTTGTCCTTTTTTTCCCCTCTTTCTATGAATATCAACAATCAGATTTTCAAAAATTAAAAAAAAATGGTAGTTGCTTTTTGCCTTTGTGCTGACCACTTGGGAAAACCAGCTACTCAATTAAGGGACTAAATGAATCCTTGTGGGCTTTAGCTTCAGGATTTCATTCATCAGAACTAATTTTTTCAGCTACTCCACAGTACCTTCATTAATGACATTGTCCGGCCACAATGAGTACACTGTTGGAAATCAGCAAGGCTCCCTGGCTGACACAAAAAGAACACACCCTACAGCAACTTTTTGCAATTGATGCTGCTGATGCTGATGGCAATGAGTAAGCAGGAGAGCTTCCAGTTTATTTTTACTTTTTCTATCTTTAAAGTATTTATCCAAGCACATCTGTGTGTCTCTAAATGCACTGCAATGTTGGATGACGAGCCTGTTGCTAGGCTACTAACAACAGGTCCTCTTATATGTCTAAAAATACATTTAACTTCTGTATTTAGTGATGATACTTCCTCCATATTCTAAAGCACACATGATTATTGCAGAGCACCTTGAGGCTTCAGGAAAATTAACGTTTTATTCCCCATTACCCAGCCCCATTGTTAAGCCTGTCACAGAATCTGGGATGAAGCTTGAGTGTTCCTGTTTCTTAGTTTATGCATTCTGTCCCTTTCTTGGCAATCATAAGAAACAGAGCTGGAAAGGATTCTAAAGGCCATATTAATTATCTGTCTATATAAGGCAGGATTAATTAAATAACTCCTGGCAGACATTTGTCAAACAAGAGTCTGAAAGTTTCTAGTGATGGAGATTCTTTAACCTCCCTAAGCAACCTAATCCCATGCCTAAATATCTCCACTAGAAGGTATTTCCCCAATATTCAACCTAAATCTCCCTCACTGCTCTTTAAATTCATTACTGCTTTTATGAAGTGCAATTCATGAGTGTTGCCTGACTATACAGATTGAAAAAACCATAGCCAACAACAGCAAAATTAGGTACCAGACCTTTTTCAGACTACAAAAAGACAAATATTTCCAATAAATAGAGTAAAGGCAGCTGCTGGTCCTGTTTCAGACTGAGATGCAATTCCCTAATACATTTTAAAAGGGGAAACTTCCATACACTCAGAATTCTCTGTCTGTTCAGAATTCTTCTATTTCTGATAGAAAGAAACACCATAGAAGAGGTCTGATATGAGTTTGAGGGATTATTGAGGGAGGTCAACACAGAGGCTCTACTGCCAACTTAGGTGAAGCCTTACGTTCCCACTTGTCCAGATTGCTCCACCTAAGTAGAAGTGAGTAAAAGTGAGCACACACTCAATTCCTTAAAGCGTCAAGGCCTTGGCTGTTATGGGCTGGAGAAATGAATCTTTGATGATGGAAGTGGATAGTGGACAGGGTCCTACGGTTCTGTATAAGTAAAAGAGCAGATTTTCCCTGTCATGATGAGGAACAGCACAATAACCTGCTTTGACTGGATACCCACACAAAGCCCAGGCATGTGCAGTGTGGTGACAGACTTCTAACACTGCCATTGTGAATAATGTATTTTGAGCACACCATATTCACAGCATGGGCATTTTGGTCTAGCTGCTGAACTTTTTTTTGAACCAGAAGAGGAAAATATCAGAAAATTAAGCCAAAAATACTCAAGTGATGGTATCAATGAAGTCTGGTGCCTTATAGATTTGTATCTTAAGGGTGAACTCAGGTATGGATTCTCCCCAGCCTATCCATCAGGTCACCAGAAGGATCTCTCTCCTCTGTCAAGCTCCCGACTTTCATGAAACATGGAAGACCCTATCCTGCTTTCAGATTTGGCCAACCAGAAGTTATTTCCATGACAGCCACAGATAGTTCACTTGCTCTGATGGGGAAGGCCTCCAAAACTAGGTCAATGTTAAGTACAGTTATTGTTCTGAAGTAAACAAGTAGCATTTTGAAAATGTCACAATGAAACGGTATGACATTTTTAAAATTAGAATGACAACTGCAGCCTCAGCACATATCAAAAATGTTTAAATTAGTCCTTATTTTTAAAAAAAAAACAAATTAAAAAAGAAAGATACTAAGAAAATGGCACTGTCTAGCTCTCAGCAGACTATCTGCCCTACCCTAGGAATTGATTAAAAAAAAAGAGAGAGCTCATACAGTACTAGAAAACCTGAGGGAGGACAAGAAAATGTTACAAAAGAAACCAATGCGTTGGAACTGTTGAAGAGGTGATCAACCCTTTGATGGGACTTGCTGGGGTTTTTTGGCCTTTTAATAGGGGATGAATGGAATTTGTGTCAGAAAGGGTTCAGGATTAATTGAGGTTTCTACTTAGAAAAGACAGGCCTTCCCAGGAAAAAGATACAAAAAACTTGAAGCGGTGACCTCTTCACTCTCAGCATAGGACAGATGCCTAGTGCTCACACTCCCCCACAGTTATGCTTCCCAGGCAGAAAGCAGCATAATCCCTATCTAAGTAAAGCCTCTTCTGTTTATTAACTAATTGTCCTTCATACAGCTATCCAAGCTAGAAATCTGCCTGTATTTTACTAAAAAAGCAGAATCCTCCTACCAGAGGTGACAGAAACAAAAGCACTGGAAAGAAATGAGACCTTGTGTTTCTTCTACGTATTCTCCAAGGTGGTCAAAATCCTCTTCCAGGACAACTGATACAGTAATTAATTCAGTAATAACAACTTTAGGAACTCTAAAAAAACTTCTAGCAGAGACAACTTAGAAGTTGTCTTCTCACACTTCTCCTCACACTTAGAAGGTGTGGACTGCACTGAGGAGGGCATATAATAAGCAGCACATGCAGATACCCATTCTCTTTGTACTTCTCCGTAATAAACAGCTATATTTTGGTAGAAAGTTGTAATATTTTCAAATCCCACAGCTGTTTCCAAAGTGATCATGCCTTTACTGTTGTAAAGCACATCAGATTGAGCTTTAAAAATGTGGAAATCCACATTTAATGAGCACGTTATCATTGAATGGCACGATTGCACAAATGGTATCAAGACAGTTTCACATGCACAAAGGGTTTTTAGGGTGGTCTGCAGACGGTGGCATACATCCATTATAAGAGTGCAAGTTACTTCTCAGACAAAATAAAAACTAAAAGAAAAAAAAGGGAAGGGAAGGGATAAAGGAAAGGATGGAGAGAGGGGAAAGGAGAAGGAGAAAGAGAGAGGGAGAGGGAGGGAAGCTGTCCCGTATAGCCAGTGAGGAAGAGCAGAAACAGTTCTCTGGATGTTCTCCCCAGTGCATCATGAAGCAATACAGAAGATGTTGAGGGGGATGATTTCCATCATGTACTTTCCATTGTGATGTGCTCAAAGTCCCTGGTACTTGTTCCAGTTTATGATGCTGTTAGCACTGATTGGAACATGCTAATCAAGTGTAAGTGCTGCATATCCATGTTAAGCTCCTGTGCACAAGTATTATTGGATAATATTTATCCCATATTCAAATGTCTGCTATTTACTTTGCTGTGCTCTGTTGTTCTAGTTTAATTTAGCTGGCAGCTAAAAACCACACAGCTGCTCACTCACTCTCCCACCCACCCAGGGAACAGGGGAGAGAATTGGAGGGTAAAGGTGAGGAGACTTATAGGTTGAGATAAGAATAATTTAATAATTGGAATAAAATAAACTTAAAATAATCATGATAATTTATAATAATAGAATATACAAATAAGTGATGCACAGTGCAATTGCTCACCACCTGCTAATAGTGATCCTGAAGGAGTGAAAAACCCTGAACCTGAAACCACAATCCTGGAAGAGAGAGAGCCCCTCTCCCTGGCCAGCCCTCATTTATATACTGAACATAGTGTTATACGACATGGAATACCCCGTTGGCATATCCAAATGCCAATTTGGGTCTGCTAATTTACTATGCCCCCTTCCTGCCACTTTCTTCTGTGCCTGCAGACTAGCAAAACATAGGAAGTTGGAAAGTCTTGGATTTCCCCAAAACAATCACAAACATCAGCTTATTGTCAACATTCTTCTTATACAAAATTCCATAATGAAACCAAAACACAGTGCTGTTCTAGCTATTAAAAAGAAAATTAACTCCATCCCAGCCAAAACCAGGACATCTGTGGGGTTTTTTTCTGTGTTATCAACTAAAATCTGCAAAATGAGGTGAAGGAGGGGGAAAAGGGCACAATTCTCAGGCTGGTGGTAGTCACCTCCCATGAGAACCCACCCTAACAATAATATAGAGGTTTGCAGGCACAAAGTCATGAGACTGAAGGCACTAGAATAACACATGGGGAAAATACTGCCACAGTGCCTCAGAAGAAACAGTGCCATGGCACCTCGAGGGTCAGATTGCATCAGTAAGGCTAAGATTCAAAGGCACCTAGGGCACTGTATGACAGCCCTGTGATACTGACCATCTTCAAAGCAGAACAGGATTAGCAGAGACATGACTGCTTTTCAATGTCTTCTGTGAAAAGGTCTCATCTAATAGCATGAACCCAATCCTGGAATACAAATATAAAGTCAGGAAACAGACGAGCCAAGTTTTTTCTTCTCTGATGATAAAAAAAAAACAAACAAAAAAAAACCAAAAAAACATACAAAAAAAGGCAAAAAGTAATAATAAATGAACTCACTGGCACACATCTGTGGAATGATGCAGATTAAACAGTGTCTGTGAGAAGCAATCATTAATATTTATAAAGAATCTCAGCAGCAGCTGCCAAAGGATGAAGGGAATTTCAGGACTAGCAATAAAACAAGTTAAGGTTATAAGAACGACAAGTTTGCATATGAAAGCAAAATGTATCAATTTACTGAAGGTTTTGTAATATATGTTCCTCCATGGTTCCAGTATTCCTACAGTGAGAGGGAGAAGACATTTTTTAAAATAAAGCATTGCACTGAGATCTGACTTGGGAAATCAGTGCTGGGAATATTTAGTCAAGTCCTGCAAAATATATCATGAAGTTCAACTAAAATACAATAAAAATGAGTCCGCAGACAGAACTTTCAAAAGAAAAGCTACTCTGGCAGTAAAAAATAATAATAAAAAAAAAAGTTCCATCTCTCCTACACAACTGTTTCTTGTTACAGACACAGTCACTGAGTGCACAAATGAGATTCCCACAAGATATGCATCAGAGGGAATATTCCCCTCTATAAATTGCTCCATACAGTAAATTTTATGTGTAGAAATTTTATAAACTGAAAGTGCCTAAAAACTTTTGCTGTGTGAAACACAGTGGAAAAAAAAAAATGTTCTGGTGTAAAAGTCTGTAAAAGAGTAACAAAGGAAAGCAGCTAACACCAAAAGTGAAGAAGGGGTCACTTCCCCTCACTGCTAGTAGCAGTGTGCATCCATGCTAATGCCTTACTACTTGAGTTTCAGGGACTCTTTTATTCATAACAAATCCAGCTCTGTGTAAAAGGCTATCACTTGTCCTATACAAAACTTTCATGTCTGTTAAACATGTTGTAATAATAACAAGCTGCAAGTCATGCATAGGCTTTTCACCTTGGAAACAAGCTAAGAACATTGATAGAAAAATGTGTTTTTATATAGCCTGACATTTTTCGTGCCTTACAAATTTTCATAGGCCCTGTCCACACCATCTGCTTCAAGCAACCATGTTTCTGTCAAAGGACCATAGTTCTCACTTTGCTCAGTAGCCGTGTTTTGCCCTCAGCATATCCTTTCTCCAGACACACACAACTGGCTCCAGAAAGGGAGAATACTGCCACGGGAGTCAGAGCGAATTTCTCGTTCCCCTTCAAGCAGTGATGAATGCTATCGAAACTCATGTCTGAGAGAAATAATACAGGAATCTTCTTAAATCATACTGTGCTCCGTGATAGGATCAAGCAGAAACCAAATTAAATGGATTAGTGTTACAAGAACTACTTCAATGAGTTGCTGTGACATGAACTTTCCTTCAGAGACATTTCAAGCAAAAATAAAATTCACAACTGGTTAAAATGATTGTTCTGAGCAGTACACACTTTGTTTCTGGGAGACCATGAACAACACCTTAAAAGGCATAAAAATAAACAGAAGGAGATCCAGAGCAAACGTGCAATTAAGAGATATGAACATAATTAAGCTTTTATCTCCACAAACAGTAGGAGATATGGATTGTAATTACAGTAGTTTTAGACAGATGAAATTGATTTTTTTCCCTGTAGATGGTACAACTGAAAGACTTGAAAAAGAAAATATAATATCACTCTACATTTTCAAGATCACTAGCAAATAGCACTCAATGCATTGACATCCAGATGTATAAATGATTGCATTAATGGCACAGAGACAGAAGCAAAGTAACATCTTAGATTTTGGCAGATGCAGTGTCAGAAAACCAAGAAAATACTGCTCCATTCTTGACAGGCATGAGTCTGAAAATATTTATACATCTTTTCAGGATGACATACACCGAAACAGATAGATAGGTATTTGACTCCTTTGTTACAGATCTTAAGCTCCAGTTTCATTCATTTAATTTCCCCCACCTACAGAAGAAATTTTCAAATAAGAGCACGTACATTCAGGTATGTGTGTCCTGTCAGTAACGGTGAATATTTAATGATAAATCCCTCTACGCCATGTGAGAATAGCCACTCCAGTCTCAGTGGCTTGACAGTATTTGACAGGAAAAAGTGTCTTCAAAAGAGGTTAAAATAAGTAATATCTCAATATCCTATGAAAATCTTTGCTACAGCAATAATAATTGAACTAAACATAAATGAAAGATGCATAGCTGATAGCAGAAAAGATTAAAAAAATAGATGAAATACAAACATTACTGGAGGCAGAAAATCATCAGGCTGTGAATATTGTCCTTTGAAGACTAAGTCATATTTGGTCAGAATCTGGTAATGATGAGCATAATCGTGAAGTGAGCTGCAAAAATGCAAAAGAACTGCATTTAGTCACTTAGGTACAATGACCTACATTTAATTTCATTATACACATACACACACAGATATGAACGCTAGACTACAAGAATGTTAGGGCTTGAAAATCAAATGGTTAAATGGTCTAGAATCAACCATATGCTAATCTGGATAATCATAATACACACCACGTCACATACATTGGTAAACAATGCAGAAGCCTGTACCTTCCCTGTGCCTACAGTAGGTATTAAATTTAATGCTTGATTGCTGGTATTATTTTCTGAGATCTTTGTGTCATTCAGTACGTAGACAGAGTTCAAACACTTTCTCTTACTGTTTTATTATCAGCTTAATGCTTTAATTGTTGCATGCCAATCAAACTTTCCATTGAACATGGGAATTCCTCATGAACTTCTTTTATGCTATTTGTCTGTCCAATATCTGAGCATTGCATGCATATAGATGCATTTTCACAGCATCCTGTTGAGATAGTCGGTGTTATGAGCCCCACTTTACAGGTGGGAGTTGAAGCATAAGGAGAACAAGGCTATAGACACTAATATTCAGAGCCTGGTTTGAGTTGCACATCACTTAATTTTTCAGAGCATTTATCCTTATACAGAAGTTTGTACCCATAAAACATACAATACACCATGCCATTGCATACAAAGAGGGAAAGATGTTTTACCCTCAATCTTTTGAAGATATTTTAGATTACCTGGGCTTAGTTTTTTAAATGTAATTATATAAGAACTGAAACGCTGAGCTCAGCTGTGGCAAGCTAGTGTAAAGAGCTGAATGCAGATCAGCAGTGCCCATAGTAGCCTGTGTTACTGAGGAACACATAGTCACATTGTGTACTATGTGGAGATTACTAACAATTGTAAATCTCTTGGTTAAATATATCCAAATATACTTTTGTCTCGTGTTTCCCACTGTGCTCTAGCTGGGAAATGATAAAAATAGACATAAGTATTGAAAGATTGCCAGAGATCTGTATTTGACTGCGCTGCTTTCCTGCAGAACTTCTGAGAGATGAGTCTCCTCACTAAGGACTGGTGAAAAAACAAGATAAATCTACAATGACACATATTCATGTGTTACATGAAGAGCTGAAGCCTTGCATTTCATCTGATTTCCTATACCCTAACTTACTAGCTAAACAGCAAATCATCTAAAACAAAATGGCATATTCATGAACACTTTTAAAACCATCATTGGGTGGCCTTCATCATGATTTTAAATTCTGCAGGACAATATAATAATAATGCTCAGTAATAAAATTATTGCTATGGCTTTAAATGATTGACTGCAGAACTGTTATTATAGAGGTATGCTTTTCTGTCCTTTTTGAGACCAACTGTCACAATGTAGAAAAAATCTGCTCGTATGTTATCTTGTACTGTCAATGGCTTCTAATTAGATCCTTCTAATAAGGATGCTCAATCCTTTACACAAATAGACTTCAGTATTCTCCATGTCAATACCTATTAGACAGGAAATATTTTCAGGTTATGACTGGAGCTGCACATTGCTGTTAAATTCTGACAAATTACACCTCATATCTATGTTGTTCATGTCAGCACCTCAGGCTGTACTTTTGGGGTGGTTATTGCTTTGGCCAAACTAGAAATTTAGTCAGGTTGTAGTCATTCAGTTTCTAGTTAAACATAAGAAATGAACTTATTCAGCTATTCGTCACCTATGCAACAAAGATATTAATGGAATGCTTTGAGGAGGATTTTTTCACATGTGCTGTCCATAGAAGGTACTCTGCTTGATCTGCTACTCAAAAAAAAGGAAGAACTGGTTCAGGATGTGGCAGTCAAGGGCACCTTTGGCTGCAGAGACCATAATGTGGACCCTGACTGAAATGAGAAAGGTAAGTAGCTGAGAAGCTAGTGTGAGGCTATAGGGAAGATGTAGCCAGACTTTTCTTGAAGTTGTTCAGTGACAGGATGAGAGATAAGGGTCATAGGCTAAAACAACACAAATTCTAGAGAGGCAGATGTTTGGGGTTTTTTTTAACCCTGAAAGTGATCAAACACCAGAAGAGATGGCCCAGGAAATGTATAGAACCTCTGTCCTTGGTCCTGAGTTAGAGCAGACCTACTTTGGGTGTGGGACTGGAACAGACGACCTCCAGAGGTCCCTTCCAACCTAAATTATTCTAAAAACTGTGAAAAATGATCCTGGACTTTAGGACAGCGTAGTTAAATTTGTTCAGGGAATTGTTAAACCAGTCCTTCTGGGAGGCTGTTCTCACAGGCAAAATTGCCCAGAGGAGTTTTGATCTGATCTCCAAGGACAACCTCCACAATATATAAGAACAATTCATCCCAGTTTGCAAGAAAATGCACAGGCAGAGCAGAAGGCCAGCTTGGCTAAACAAGAAATTCCTAAATTCCTAACTGAGCTAGATAATGACTGGACTGATGACTAGAAAAAGGCAAATGCTACACTCATCTTCAAAAAATGTCAAGAGGATTTAGGTTGTAGAGCAAATCTTCATGGAAGCCATTCTACATGACACTGAAATACTTTATTAGATAATGCACAAACCATACTTTCAAGGTATGGAGTCCTGACTCCATCTGCAAACAAGCCCTAGACACATACCTTGCAGCTATCCCTGTGTCTTTGCAAGTAGGACACTACTTCCCAGCAGCACTGCCTGCCCATCGGAGGGCTCCTAGGCTTACAGCAGCCTCTGTCCAGCATCTCTGTCTCCATGGTGCCTAGTGCCTGAGCCACCACCTTCTTCCCATTTGGAGCTCTCCTCAGTGGTTGAACTGGGGTGAATATCACTAGCAAAAATTGTTACCAAAAGGAATCTAGCATATTCACCATCAAATTCAGGGATAAAACTAATTTTCACAGTTCACTTTCTTCAAACAAAGATCAGAGACAAGCCCTCAATGTGTAGTTAGATCCTTATTAGTTTGAGAAGCCTCTGTTCATTTAATGGACATTCAATAAGACAAGTACAGCATGCTTAATGAAAATAAGGATGATATATCGGCACTTTTATTTTAACACCCAGTTACTGTGATGTAGGCTGGCTTGTTAGGATATTAAAATTAGACCTGAGACAACCTTACAAGCTTCACATTCTGAAAACTCGCTGTAGTTCCCATTTAAGAACACTTTATAAAAGAATTGATGTTTTTGGCATATGACAAATTTCTCAGAATAAGCTACCAACATGCTTTTCCAAATAGACATATACAAAAATAATGAGATTACAAGATAGTTTATATCTGAAGCTGTTAAGCTAGGTTGAACTTCTGAGGAAGTGCAGTCACTGGTATGCTTGGTAGCATTTCTATTTGTTCTCCATTATCATTGTATTCCTGTCTTTATTTAAAGCAAACTTTCAAGGCTTTCACTCCTTTCCCCCCAGCTCATTTCTTTATTTTCTTATCCATTTCAGGCCCATTATTTTCATATTCAGGAAGACAAACACAAGTAGCTCTAATAAGAATATAGTATAACTGATTTGTATTTAAAATTATACCTGTAATTAATATCTGTTCTACGATAAACAAGCTGTTCTTTTAAAGGTTTACACATCAAAGGCTGCTTTTTGCTAGGATTGCCCTTATCTTGGCCTCTTTCTTTAACTGCACAACTATTGGTATCTGAAATACACATTGTATATCACACTGCATTGTGCCTTGAATATGTAGGAAACCTTCAGAGTAGTATTTGTACGCTGATGAAGGTGGAAAGACGTGCACTCATTTACTTGCAAGCATTAATTCTCAGTGCAGTTTTGCTCTTTGGGAGTTATGTTTTAGCATCTGGGCAGAGACTGTTGAAGGACGGGACAGGCTGGAAGCCTCTGTGTTCACCAGCTGATGTATAGAGTGAAAATAAAACAAAATGTGTTAGGAAAATATTCACACTTTCAGATTACTGTCTGACTGAAAAGGATTCATAATTTATATCTTAGGTTGTCTGATAATGTTGGGTTTAGTCTTAAATAAGAAAGTGAATATTTTATTGAATAGTTTTTTTCTATCTGTTTATATAGCACTCAGTATAATCATCTTTAAAGGTGTGTTTTAAAGGTCTTTTTCATAGTGTAGGTGATAAGAGGGCATAATGAAGAGAATAACTGATTTATAGAATATTCTCTTCCTGTCTGACAAACAAATCGGTAAGGACCAGAAATCCACTTATATGGCCACATACCTCTTGCATAAGAATAAGATGTATATCACCCCTTCCTCCAGATATCATGTAGATACCAGGGCAGCCCCCAAAGAGAGTTCACAAGGGTTCTTCCAGACCCTTGTATTACCTTGTATCCTGATGTCTTCAGCCAGACCTAAGATTAGGAGCCCCAAAAGGGAGCAGGTTGTTGTCACCCACTAGATACTCACTGATTTCGAGAGCAATTCAGTCATCACAATTTTAATTTCCAACAGAAGACTTAAACTTCAGAAAAAAAACCCAAAGCTTCATAAGAAAGAGGTGACAGATTGTTCAAGCAGCAATCAATTTCAAACTGCAAACATTAAAAAAAAAAAAAAAAAAAAAGTCGTATAAGCAGCTTAAAATTTGAACTGTTCATCTGCCAAGGAACAAACTGCAAACTTCAATAGTTATTACATAGTCTGTAGATGTTCTCAGGGGGGTAGGAAAAAAATAGCACAAATGCTTCTGTAATAGTGTCATACAAATTGGCATTGTTCACTGACCCTCAAACCTATATTTCCATCTGTCTGTTACAATTTGCTGTTCCGTAGCATATGTGCTGTAGAAAGCTCACTCAGTAACTGACTGTTTTCTACAGTTTACGTGTCCTTAAATGTATTTGCTTGGTATGGAGGCAGGCTGCAAATGTGCCACTCAACTACACAGCAACCAAACAACTGGCAAGACACATGACCTTTGGGTTAACATTGCATGGCATAGAAATGGTTCACAAACATAGTTCTGTATGTGACACATTGAGGCGTTTGTAAATATTGTTTTAAAGCCTACTCAGGGAGAAACAGCCTCATTTTCTCCATGAAGGAAACCACAGGTTTGCACGTGATGCAGCCTTTTGTCAAACCTTGTTTTAACACAGATAGATGCAATAAACTTGTTGATAGGGCTGTGGCAGGATTGGGCAATAGTTGTGTTTGCACTTTACTGGATTTTAAGTCTTGTAGTAAATGGTCTAGTCTCGAATAATCTAGGGCATGAAGCAACTTTTTAAGTACCTTCTCCTCCTCCTTCATGTTAAATGCAGAATTTGTATGTTTGGAGGTGGATATGTACTTGGTTTCAAACTTTGGTTCAGATAAGGGGTTTTTTAAAGAAAGACAGTTTGATGATTTATCTTGTCTGCCACATGGGATACACTAAACACTTTCATCTCTGAGTGATCATTCACACTCTGAACATGCAGCATGCCTTGGGGAGCACAATGAAGTGTAAAGTCTGTACCACTAATGAACACTCTTCTAAATCATTTGCATTATCTTTTACACCAGAGGGGTGAGACATTTTGAAATAACTTGAATTAATAAAATCAACAATAATTTTTAGAGTTCTGAGGCATTCTGTGAAAAGCATGATTTTAAGAAGCAGAGTTTAAAAGAATCTTCAGAGTAGAATTTGAAGAAGTATTTCCATTCCTATTTTCCCATTCTCATTATTACAAGGTAAATCATAATTTGATAAGAATGTGAAATTATACAATGCTAAAATATTAACTTTGAAAATTATGGATATTGCAACATTTTCTGGCTACATAGCATACTCACAATATATTTCCATAATGTTCAGTTTTAACAGAAATGTTGAAGTTTCTAGGAAAAATAATACTATTTGTACAATTTCTTTCTCTTACAGATGCAGGAGGTTGATGAACAATTTGAATGCAGTTCAGTTCTGAGATTTTTGTCTGTGTCAACTCTACATTTCCCTCCAGGACACAAATGAATTTATAAACTTGTAATTGGTTGGTTTCTTAACCTGAAGGCAGAGAAAATATTTCAGCTTTGGAGAGCAGTATAGAAAAACACCAGAGTATTACAACTAATGCAGTTTGTATCAAATTACAAGATTAAATCTTAACATATAAACACATCTATTTCTGACAAGGATGTTTTTATTACAACATGATGGACTTACCTTAGAAATTGATTTATACATCAGTATTTAATAACATTCTAAAGATAGTACTTTTGTGCTTCCAGGTATTTTACAGATAATGCACAAAAAATACTGTATTTCTTTTGATAAGTCTCAAGTTAACTCTTTGTCGTTTTAAATGAATTAATTCTATCTTACATCCTTGGTACAACTTAAAATTCAATAGGATTAGCCTAATTTTACATTTATGAAATTCCTCTCATCTTTTTTGATTTATATTAAAGAATCTTTATTAAAGGAAAACCTGAAACTATTGAATTAATACATAAGTAAGGTATGCAGTCAGTCTGGTTCCTCCATTTCAGTGACTGAAAATGTATTTTTTATAGTGTCCTGGGTAATTTGTGGTGGGTTGTCCCTGTCTGGGTGCCAGATGCCCACCAAAGCCCACTCTATCTCTCCCCGTCCTCAACTGGGCAGGGGGAGAAAAATATAACAAAAAGCTCGTGGGTGGAGATAAGGACAGAGAGAGATCACTCACCAGTTACTGGCGCGGGCAAAACAGACTCAACTTGGGGGAAAAAATCCCAAACAAATGAATTTTAATTTATTACCAATCAGACAAGAGGATAATGAGAAATTAAACCAAATCTTAAAACACCTCCCCCCACCCCTCCCTTCTTCCCGGGCTTAACTTCTCTCCTGATTTCCACCTCCTCCCTGCCAGCAGCACAGGGGGACAGGGAACGGGGGTTGGGGTGAATTCATCACATGTTGTTTCTTCTTCTCCTTCCTCCTTAGGGGGAGGACTCCTTCCTCCACACCCGCATGGGGTCCCTCCAACAGGAAACAGTCCTCCACAAACTTCTCCAACTTGAGTCCTACCCATGAAAGACCGATCATCACAAACTGCTCCAGCATGGGTCCATTCCATGGTGTGCAGTCCTTCAGGAAGGGACTGCTCCAGCGTGGGTTCCCCACAGGGTCACAAGTCCTGCCAGAAAACCTGCTCCAGTGTGGGGTCCTTTCTCCATGGGGTCACAGGTTCTGACAGGAACCTGCTCCAGCGCAGGCTTCCCATGGAGTCACAGCCTCCTTCAGGCCTCCACCTGCTCCGGTGTGGGGTCCTCCATGGGCTTCAGGTGTATATCTGCTCCACCATGGACCTCCATGGGCTGTAGGGGGACAGCCTGCCTCACCATGGTCTGCACCACAGGCTGCAGGGGAATCTCTGCTCTGGCACCTGGAGCACCTCCTCTCCAGCCTTCTTCTCTGACATTGATGTCTGCAAGGATTGCTTCTCTCATCTTCTCTCCTCTCTCTCGCTGCAAAGTGTGCAGCTTTTTTTTTAATCTTCCCCTTTTTTTTTTTTCTTAATTATGTTATCACAGAGGTGTTACTGATTGGCTCAGCCTTGGCCAGCGGTGGGTCCATGTTGGAGCAGACTGGCATTGGCTGTGTTGGACATGGGGGAAGCTTCTGGCAGCTTCTCACAGAAGCCACCCCTATGCCCCGCCCCACTACCAAAACCTTGTCACACAAACCCAATACATAATTAAAAACAAAATTCAACACTTTGCAGCTTAGAGACAGTCCTTGCAAGTAAGATGAGCTTAACTGTCTCATTTTTAGAAGGAAAAAACATCTGTCATAGGGTAACTTCCTTCTCCTGCAGAATCATTAGGGGGTTTCTACCAAAAGTATCAGGTGACATTGTGGGGAAAAGGAATGAAAAGATAAAGACGCTTATAGATCTATATGTTTATTACCTTGCAAACAAGGAACCACACGTCATCTCCTCCTTTTAGTCCCATGGAATAATGAAGAGGTGGAGGTGGGAGGAGTGCTGGGCAGAGCACTTCTGCCCTCTGGGCTCCCGAAATAGCCAATGGCACCGTGGTAGGACTTGCCTACACAGTCATCTGTATGCAGTATGCAGTGATGTCAACTTCCAATGCATGAGTCACTCGGTTTATTTTGTTCATGCCCAGCTGGATATTCAGTGCACTGTTTCACCACAGAAAAAGCACAAGAGGTAGCTGAGGATATGCCTATGCTAGTGCCTCTAATACGGACATCAGTTGAGATACTTTTTGATCACTTTGACTGTTTGTGTGCCTATGCCCATGGACAGACAGCCTTGTTAATAATACATGTGGTCCAGTTCTGATCATCTGTTGTCACCACTGTTAGCAATCTAAACAAACACAATATGGTTTAGCCATCCAATATGGACCCTTAGTGCAAGTGCACTTTATATGACATCTTACTCCTATTTGATCTTTCACAACCTCATCAGGGAGATTTTGTATTTCCCAAAGACTGTGTATACACTGGGCATGCTCCATCCAGTATTTGCAGGAGCAGCAGCAGAGCAGCCCTATGGCAGCTCCATGTCATTAACTAGTGTGTCAAGCACATGGATACTGACATTCAGGCACTTCTGGAGCTCTAAGTGCTTGACTTTCCATCATATTATTCCTTTAATACAGTCTATATGCATGTGTCATACGTTACTCCTCTATGTGAATGGAAACACAAATCAAGCCCAAATGCTACAGTGGAGTTTCTAATCTCTTCCTTCACAGCAAATGCATTAAACTTTAAGATACCCAGGTGCTGAGAAGAAAATAAGGACTTCTTTTGTAAGGTTTTGATCATATATTTTTTGTGAACAGACAGTTACAGCTGAACACATGCCATCTCAGAACACGAGATTGCATCAGTCTTGTCAGCAGAGGATCAGGACTATGAATCACATCACCAGCAGACTGGAATTTGTATTAAATGTATCAATAAGCAGTGTGTTCACATCATGACTGTGCCTGCCAGAAAGCTTGTATTCTCTATGATGAAGTACAATTTTTCCCATCAGTAAGTCAAAAACTGGAGCCACTCAGCATTAAATCATTTGAGGCCAGACATCTATTAACACATTTAGAGATATGGGCAAACATTTACAATATACTGTGATAGCTAGCAGATAATTTATTCCCAGTATGTCTTTGAAGGTGGTGATATAGATAAAAGCTGAAGTCAAGAATCAGCTAAGGAATACAAGACCAGCATCTTAAAGCAACATTTTCGGTTTAATATATACACAAATAAGCATATAAACATGAAACAAATTTTTAATGTTTTGTGCCAAAATTAATCTTTGAGTAGCTTCATGCATTTAATGCACATAATAATCTTGGAACAAAATAATATACCTATATCTTTATAGCTAAATAAAATAGCAACATCAGAGATAAAAGTTGCATTTGTGATTGAAATCGTGCCTTTTATATTACTTCAGCATCAGAACTGGTCTACATATGTTGCACTGTGTCGAGTTTACGCTTAGTTTTAAAACTTACTGTAGGCTATACCCTGATTTCATCTAAATAATGATCATGACGATGATGACAATGACAATATGATGACAACAATATAAAATCTTTCTTCTATCTGGTTTTTATATCTCTTACTGCATCAATTCTCTTGAAAGGTGGTTACTGGGATGTAAGGTGGTCTCTGTCTCTAGTTGTATCTAACTCCCCGGCCATAATTTCCATAGATTTTCAAAGTCAAATGTTTTTGTTCAGCATTTTTTCAAACTTCTTTCTCACACAGTATTGAAATGTTTCCTCCACAAGGTCCTACTGATTCCTGTGTTTTTAACTCAGAATTCAGGAGAATTGTTGCTAAAATTTGGCTAATACACAATTTTAACAATTTTTTATAAGTATACTGAAATGGATGCAAGAAACATAGATTCACTATTCTGAAGGTCTTTCAGAGTGTCCGTCACGATATAAAAAAGCATTTGATGAATACAATGGCACTTGAATACATTTGCATTGTACCTCTAGGGCAACATTTGGATGGAAATTCAAGAAGCCTTTGGTTACCGTTTTATTACCTCAAAAGTTCATTATGGAGCTGGATAATAGAAAAGGTTGGTTGAATTAGTTGCTATGACCCACTGGTGGAATGCATATGCTTTGGTCTGCTGTGTTGGCAAGAAAAGGAAGGAAGAGGGAGTGAGTATGGCCTACTTAGTTTCACTCCAAGCCTATTCTTTCTTTCATTCCCAAAAAAGTGAAGCTCCAAGTACTGGAAATTTTACAGAGGGCTTGTGAAGATGCTCAAAATTTGCCTTCTCAATGAGATGACCCTCATAAAATCCTCAAGCAGCAATAGCAGGAGCACCATATAAGCCCAAGAAAAAAACACAGCTTTAGAGGTTAGAGATTAGGGCAGGTAGATTAGGGAACTGTGTTGCAGATCCTGAGGCTCTACTTGGGACCATGAGAGCATAGAGAGGGCTGGTGTTGGCACTCATAGGACTGAAAAGATGAGTTTTGGGATGGCAGTTGGAGTTTTGGTGCGCTAACATAAATTACATCTAGTTTTATTTCTAATTTTCTAACAGTGTGATTTCCTTTCAGTTCAAATCTATATGGACCAGCTAATACACTAGTAAATAAATTAATTGTGACTGCCTTAGTGTAATACAATTCCCATTTGTATTGTTTTCCTTTGCAATCCTGTTTTGCTGCATGTATGAATCATCTGGTTCACAATCATGGATGTTTCCCGTAGCTACCCAGGGTATTCGGGGCCAAATCTCTGCCTTGTGGAGACAACAGAAATTGGCTTGCTTGGTTTGGGGTTTGTTTGTTTGTTTGTTTTAGGAATTCAAATTAAATTGGTTTTGACTGAAAGAACTGAGTAGCTGAATCATCTTGCTTTGCCTTTGTCTGTTCATGATACTCTTCAGCCAAGAATAGCTAACATTCACAAGCTCTTGAGGATACTTTTATCCTGGCCATGTGCTTGGGAACGAGACATTATAGCCATGTCTGCCTCATACAATACACTGCCAGTTCCAACTTGGATCTCCACATTACACTGTCAGTCTTCCCCCAATGACACAGAGACAGAAGCAGTTTATTTGACCCAGCCATTACCATTATCAGAACTAAGTGATCAAAGTGAAATTGGCAGGACATTAGTTTGGTACCGTCTCCACAATTTGTCAGTACCATTTCACTGAAAGATTAAAGCTAAGTATTATCACCTGGCACCTCTGGCTTCAGTATTCACCACTTACAAGTATCTGAACTGGGACTGGCTATGAAAATACAGCAGCACTTCTGTAGAATAACAGAATTATCAAAATATGCTGTTAAGAATGCAAAACACATGTTGGGATTTTCCTTTCATTCTACTAGGGTTTTGGGTTTTTTTCTGTACAAATCTATACAGAATTGATAGATTACATTTTATTTGATTCTTCTTATCTGTACTGCAAAACATAAACCGATATTTTTTTAAGAAAGAACCTAACTGTTTTCACTGAACTGTGCCTTTCCCAAGTGGTAACAAAAAAACAAACAAACAACAACAACAAAAAAACCCACAACAAAAAAAACCCCACCCAGATAACCAGAAACTGGTTACCAGTATCAACAACATAGCCATTCACTTCAAGAATGTGAACTTGTACGCTATGTATTTTTCTGCTCCGAAATGATTTCTATGAGAAAACAGAGTCTAGGACTTGATGAGGAAGGCTTTCATCTGATAATTGGAATTCTTCATTTGCATGTGCTTCCACAGTGCCTCCAGGGACTTGTATGTTCGAGTTTCTGATTCTCATTAAACACCGTGGTCAGTCTACAGTGACATCTCACAGTCATCTCTCCTAATGAGTCACTGTAATGCCTATTGGAAAGTCTAAGTGACAATGAATTGGAAAAGATATAGTCCAGCTGAAGAATCAAAACAGAGAGGAAAACAAGGGCACAAGATGTTCAAACTACCACTCTCAAGAAAACTGATGGACAAATTTACAAAGAGAAAAATTTAATTATATTTTTAAATGTGTTTTTCTTTAAGAAATAAGAAAAGTCCTGTAAAGGACACCTTATTAGAAAAAAAGGAATTGCCAAAATTAAATGTGTGTTTGTCAGGGGTCAGTGCTGTCCACTGTCCACTTTGCTAGGAAAAAAAGCAGGAATACCTATGTTCAAATACCTCCTGGGGGACTGAAACTTAAAGTGTCTGCAGCCTGTAGTTTGACACTGTAGCACAATAACCTTTATTTTTCTTAACAATAGGACTGATCTCAGGGGAAAGAAAATGAAAAAATCAGAAAGAAAGCACTTGAGAGACAAAAATGTTATTGTTTTGAACATTACAGACAGTGAGCATTCACTATTGAACTTAAGAAGTTTTGGCATTTCATTCATTACATGACCAAAATATCTGAAATATGGATAATTAATTGCTCTCAAATTTTTATGGAACACATCGAGCTATTGCTATTTGAGAAATCAAGCTCTACAAAATTATTTATAGAGCCAGTAACAAATATATGAGCAAAGCAGAAATGTAAGTAGTAGAAGTTACAGTTTTTAAACATCAGAGGCCAGAACAGGTGGTGTTAAATGGCACAGCTCCACTGTGGTCTCAGAGCAGTACTCTGACTTAGGTCAGTTCTGGATCTGGATGACTATTTGCACACAATTTGAATGCTTGTTTTCCTTGCAAGTGTATACCTTTTGAGGTTTTCAATATGTTTTGCTACAAATCCAGTAGTACAATGACACAGGTAATTTCTCGAAGTGTTTCTATTTACAGTTCCCTTCAACACTGTATGTTTTACTATGTAATTAACCGCTACCAAAGGAAGTAAAAAAACAAATAAACAAAAAACCACAGCATTAACCATTTGTCCTGGTTTTTAGCTGGGACAGGACTAGGTTTCTTTTTAGTAGCTAGAATAAGATAAAGTTGTAAAGGAGAACCTGACTGAGAGCTAATTTGACTGAAAGTCTCAGAAAGTCAGTGGCTAAATACAACAAATACCCTATCAGTAGTACAGATTGTATCTTGGATGTTCAGGCCCCACATAAGGACACTGTAATTTGAGTTACAGAATTGCTCTAACTGGGTCACGTTGTGGAGTAGAATTAACAACTATTAATTTAAGAGAGAGGAACTAAAAGCAGCAAGAAAAAATATCAGTTGCAATTACAACAAGAGACTTCATACAGATCCTTCCCATTCCTGTGTGGCTCTAGTACTATCTTCATCCACCTTCTTCCTCTTCCTACTTGCCAGAGACCCATTCTTCTTGCCAGGTGGACTGGGACACTAGCTTTTCCCATCATGAAAAACAGCAGTCTTGGTTCATACCCCTATCTGGTCTAACTATACAAGGAATAGAAATGATACAACATTCAGTCATATCGGCACACGTTAACCTGAAGTGCAACTATTCATTGTACAGCAGTACTTCTCACAATTCATTCAGTATTTTGTTTCTACAATTTAGACAACTAAAAAAAAACACTTTTATAGCCTTTCCATTGAAATTAGAGATTGCTAGCACTCATAAAAATGAAATGTGAATAGCACTGATAAAATGTAGTACAATGTAGGCAGATGATATGCAAGTGTCACCAAGAATCTCTCGTGAATGCAGCTCTATTCTCACCTGAAAGAGCCTTGCTGATATTCCTTCCATACTGCTCTGATTAGACTGTAAACACTGAAAGGGGAATAAATAGCTACCTGCATAAAACACCCACAAACTAGCAAGGAAATGGCATTTTGAGATAAAGATAGGCAGAATTATTTTTACCACGAAGGAGAAATAATTGAATTTGAGCCTGAAGGGGTTCTAAGCACACTCTATCAAGAAATTGCATGCCACAGAAAACAGGTCTGAATACCAAATGAAAGTGTGTATTCCTAGTGCCTGTTTTTATTTAAACTATGTATACGTGTGTGTATGTGTGGGGAGTTTCAGTTAACTGCTTGCACATATCAGGGAATGCAAGGAAGATCAAATCCCGTGGTGTGAAGCCACAAACCTGGGCTGCTACTATGCTGCTGACCTCCTGCAATCCACAATGGCATTTGAAACTGAAGTAGGTGTTCAGTGTCACAAGGACACTGAATTATTTATTTGAAAAATTATATTAAAATGCTAGGCATTTTGTAAAAGTATATAAGGAGTTCATTTAAAACAGGTTTTAATAACAGCTGGCAATGGACTTTTCTGACTTTCTGCTGCCTTCTCAAGATTTGTCAAACTGTCCTCCAATCACATCAGAATGATGAATAATTCATGGTTCAATTTGAACATATATTCAAGTCTAATTATGTCAGATTCCTTTCCAATTATGTTTCAATTTGTTGGACCAGTTAGTTGTAAAATCTTACTACTTAGAAATCCAGAATCACACAACACAATGAACTTTAGGACACAAAATATCTAAGATACTTTTATGCATCTTTGTCAGTCTTTACAAGAATTCATTCTGATATTGCAGTGGTGATGGAAGCACCGAGTCAGACTTGCACAACACAGAAACGTCCTGTATATGCTACAGAACTGCAGAGAAATATATTTATACAACAAAAGACATTTTCCCAGCTTCCTTATCCACAAAACAAGGGATGGTGGTAAAATATCGGTATGTGCCAACATAGCAAATGTAATAAATCAACAAAGAGCATTCAACATTTATGCACAAGTGCTGTTTTCCTCAGGGTCTCTGTCTACAAGATGAATGCTTCCTGTGATCACCGATTCCTCTTGAGCCGAGGTGTTCTCCAGCTGCTTATTTGTGCAATATGGAATGTGGCCACAAAAATACATGTAAATCCACGGGTTGGTGCAACTATTTAAATTGCCGAGGAGCATGATAATGGTGAATACTGAACCTGGAATTAAATAGTTAAAAGAATAACAGAGTAAATAAAGCACTCATACAAATATTTTCACAGTCTGCTGCTTTCTGGTGTACCTGCTCATATATTAAAGTTAATCTAATAGTAGGAAATTCACATTTATTCCATCCAGTTTGTAACTGTTGAAGGTGTAAAGTACACTGTACTGTATGCATTTCAGAGTTAAATATTTCCACATAGCTGTTTTTTATGCAGTTGCATTAAATTTAAAAGCAATTTATAACCTGCTATACAGCTATGGATAAATACAGATATAGATATTGATATAAATACATGTACAGTAAGACTCAAATTTACACTAACAGAAAGAATTCTTAAAACAAAGATTATAAGAGGTTTTTTTCACCAGACAGAGCTATTATCTTTTTTTTTTTTTCCTCCTTTGGTTTGTATCTTTGAGTTTGGAATAGGTGAACCTAAATAAAATCACATACAGAGTCTGCCTTTCACAAAGAGGCAACAGCATAACTTTGACAGGATTAATCTTGTTTACAACACGGTGTTCTTTGATATCCCTCTCAGGCTTGCTTTTTTTGCTTTATAAACAGCTATTTTATGACTTTTAATTGTTTCATAGTGTACTACAGAGATTTTGTCCATATTATTTCAATATTCAAAAAAACCCCCCAGATTTCTTGTAACATCAATGTTCTATCCAGTAAATAAGAAATCTTTATTTTGTTACTTTGAGTAGTTAACTGTTCCTTCTCATCTCAAGAATTCAAAATATATATGCTATAACATTGAAAATCTCTGAAAGTCTGAACCCTTGCCAGAGCAGATGATACTTTTACCTGTGCTGTTTATTAATCTTTAAATCATTAATCACTCAAAACACACACTTACATGATGTTTTGGTCATAGAACACATGAAGTTCTCTGTACCTCATTAAATATAGTAGATAATCAATCCAAGATTTTCTTTTTAATCATACTCAAATGATCACATGTAACTCTTATACAAAAGCAAAGTGCAAATACAAAGCAATATAGCAATGTGCTAGTCTTCTATGAAGTTATGAATGAGGATGGAGAGTATCTTACCTTCAGTCACGACACTGGGGAACCACACAGACCACAGCTGTGCAATGAAGAAAGGTGACCAACAGAGAACATAAGCAACCACTGTAACCACTGTCATTTTTACAGTCTTGATCATAGCCTTTGATATACAGTTCACACTGCTTGCTCGGGATGGCAGGACTTGCTTCTGATTTGTTACTTCATATTCATTTTGTTTTTTCACATATATATTTCTTTTGATTATTTTGCAAATCTTAACCTGACACGTGATAAGGATGGATGAGGGAATGAAGAATATAACTACAAAAATCCAAGTCACATATGCCCTTGGGCCCCATGGCTGAATAAATTCACCCCAACATTCAAAGATACCTGGAGATATTTCAGTCTTAGAAAAGATAAATACCTGTGGTAGGCTAAGAATCAGTGATATAGACCAGCTGGTGCAAATGGGGATGTTCCAGAGAGCTCTCTTCTTTTGGAAAGTGACCATAGGGTAGCAAACTGCTTGATATCTGTCCACTGTCATGACCACTATCATATAAGTAGAGGCAAACATGCCGAGCAATTGTAGATACTTGATAATTCTGCACAAGAAATCTGGCCCTATGAAAACGTCTGTAATATCCCAAATGAGTTGAGGCAGCACTTGAAAAAAGGCTACCACTAAGTCAGCAATGCTGAGGTGAAGCATGAATACATACATCCTAGAGAGCTTCTTTCTTCTTCGCCACAGCACCAGTATGAGAATAAAATTGCCCACAGACGCTGTCACAAATATGACCCCCAGTACAGCAATCTCTACTTGAGCTAATTGCTCATCTCTTTCTGGTCTTCCAGCAGGATCTGACTGATTTGTAAAACTCAGGAATCTGTGAGGAGAAGGACTCTCGGTCTGATGTGTGTTATCCTGCATAGGAAATGAAAAATTCTTCATAGTGCACAGAAGCTACTTACAGTAGCTGCTACTTGCGACTCAGGTTGACAGCTGTGAAGTACCAGCTAGCAAACAAACCAGCCGGGTTCAGGTTTCTGTATATCTTCAAGCAAATATCCTCCTGCTTGTGTGAACTAAAGCAGTGGGACCTGGATCCTGATAAAATTCTCTCTCTTGCTGGCATGTAAAAAGGCTTTATATAGGCTCCCAGCCGAGCCTTATGTAACTGCCGAGCCCTCGGGTAGGCTGCAGGGACCGCAGCCAATGGCAGACCGAGCCACACAATTGGGGGAAATATATAAATAAAAGGCAAACTTCAGAGAGACAGCGTAATTCAATTACTCACTTCAGTCAAAACCCGAACTTGTAAACAGCTGTGGCCAAAATAGTACTGAAATGATCTTACTCAGGAGAGTTCTTGCAAATGTTTTTTTACGCAAACCAGAAGTGCACGCTTCGGCTGAAGCAGGAGGAATGTTTATACGTAGACGGAAAGTTGGGCCCCTGAGCTCAGGCACATCGTAACTGCAATTCTCTAGGCTCCTGGGGCACGACCACATCCTAAATGCAGCAGAGATGAAGAAATGCATTTTTCCATAGTTTGGTTTTTTTTTCTCCCTTCTCTTTCTTGGAGTTACCTAATTCTAAAAAAAAAAAAATACATCTGAACTGCCCTAAAAATAATATTTTTATTTCAAGACAGGGTCAAGACTTAGAGGTTTTTTCTCAGCAAAATGAAAAATAGCACATGTGAAATAAATTACTTTTAATGGGACTGCAAGTCTACTGAGAATTTAATAGAAAAATAAGTGAAAATTTGGTGGGAAATCCAACTGAGGAAAAGGTCTCTACGATACAAATAATTTCCAAGGGTCTTTATTCTACTATAGTGCTAAAAGCTGGGAGGTCATTTTTCAGTACCTAATGCTTTTTATTTTTGTGGAGTAAGTTGTATCATAAGCACAAGTTCAACAAGATCTCTGAGAACGTCCAGCTCTCTTCCTAGGCCTACACACGTACAGAGCAGACAGCGTCTGGGCAGCAGACGTGCTATAATAAGTGTCAGACCCAGCATGTGGACATAGGTTAATGGGCAAGCACACTGCACGACAGGTAGCCTTTGCCATGTTATAAAAAGGGAGGTGGTTCTCCTTGTACAAATTGTCCTAGCAACGTAAGACTCTATTCCATCCTCTATATAGTCAGTTCAATACATGCTCATGGTTTCATAACTTTATAATTGTGCTCTTTCCATCTTTTTCATCCACGCTAGCAGATATTCAGAATAATGTTATCTTGAAATTGAATCCACTCTGGGAATATAACTCGCTGAGAAAAGAAAAACAGGATAACAGATGAAGATGTTTAAGTAGTCTTAGCTGTTCTCTTACTCCAATACTGTCCTTCTCCTGTTGCCCAGTTTTGCTTCATTCCAAATCATATCTGTCCAAGTTGATTTTTTTTCCTAAATTATTTACTTTCAGTAGTATGGGAAGGCACATTTTAATTAACTTGTGCTGAATTTCTCAGTGTGGGCTCTCATCTAATGGTGAGCTAACAGGGAGGGATTCAGCTCATGGATTAATACTTAAATTTAAGTGTCTGCTTAGAATCACACAACTGCTCAAGGCAGGGACAACACTGAATTCAGAGCAGTTCACTTAGGGTTTGTCCAGTCAGGTCTTGAAAACCTCCAAGATCTTAGACCCCAAAATCTCCCTGGGTAACTGGTTGCAAATGCTTAATTATTTTGTGAAAAAGCTTTCCTTACATGCCACCAGACCCTCCCCTGATTCTGACCATTTTCTCATTCTTCTGCCATGACTTCAGTAAGAGCCTGGCTCGAACATCTTGCCAGCCTCCTTGTAGGTACCAGGAGGTACTGCTAGGCCCCCCGAAGGCATTTTACCTCCAGGCTGAACAAGATGTACTGGGAGCCTTGTGGAAAATGTTGCATTCAAGGAGTTAGTGATCTTGAACAGGATATATCTGAGCCTTGTACTTCAAGCCTGTGCTGGTGCTGGTGAATGTTATGACACAGATGACATCCTGGCCTATCAGGAGATGACATACAATTGTTTGCTACACAAAATAAAAGGCTCCACAGCATGGAAGGAAGGACAAACCCCTCCACAGATGGCACCTGTGCAGTGTGCTGGGGGAAGATCCATCTGCATGTCAGATGCTGCACAAAAGCAGGCTTCCCAGCATTGGAAGGGACCCAAGATTTCCTCTCTATTTAAATTTCTGGTTTTACCTTATCTTATGAAAACAGCTATTCTACCACACCCTTTATTGTCACACCCCCCTGGTGCAGAGCACGAGTCCAGCTCACTGAGCCTTCCCCACCAGGTTACATCTTCCAGCCCTCTGATCATCTTCATGGCCCTATACTGAGCGCACCCAAGCTCCTAAACACCTTTCCTGTCCAGGGGCTCCACAACCAGAGGCAGTATTCCAGATGTGGTATGATGAGTGCTGAGTAGAGGGGAATAACCACTTCCCTTGACCTATGGATTACATATGAGCTGTGTGTGTCAACTCCTGTCACATCCAAAGGAAATCAAGGCTTCAGTTCAGTGCCTAAAGGTAGGTACATGCCCGAGGGTATACTGAGATGGCCCAAGACTTGTTTAGCAGAGGCTTTACCCTATTGTTACGTTAGGACTGTGGAACAATTTAACTTTCTAACATATTTCCATGTAGTTTCCTCAGTGTATTATTTTTAAGTATTATCTTGGAAGATGAGATATTGCCTAGTTTTTTGTTATTGTTGCAATTCACAAAATCCCAGCATTATCTAAATAATAATTTCTTCACCCTTCCTCTGGCATTTGATACTTTAAATCTGTGGTACTGTGAAGTAATCCACCTGAATTTACTGAGGTTATACAAGATGTAAATCAGGTAATATTTTCTGAACCTGTAGCTCGGTAATTAGTTCAGGTCACTTTATTGTTCAAGGAGATTTTTTCAAAACCAGGATTTAGGCAAATCTCAGCCACAATTTCTCCTGTGGCAACAATACTGACTATACTAGCCTGAACAGCTTAATCACACAATCACAGCATCATAGAGATATAGGTTGGAAGGGACATCTTGAGGTCTTCCTCCAGAGCATAACTGCCTACTGAAGAGGGACTATCTCCATCACTAGTTCAGGTCGGATACAGCTGCATCCAGTCAGGTCTTGAAATCCTTCAGGTATGGAAATTACACCTCTCTGAGTAGCCTGTTCCAGTGCTCTTGGTGAATAATTACTTCCTAAAGCTCATTCAGACCCTCATACAGTGGCCATTGTCCCTTATTAGGTCACTTGCCACCACTGAGAAGAATTTGGTTCCATCAAGTCTGTAGCTGCTCCTGAAGTACTTGTAGGCTGGTATTAGATATATCCTTAACCAAATTTTTGCCAGACTAAACAATCCTTGTCTTCCAAAATCTGCATGAATTGCAGTGCACTGCAGATGTGTTTTGCCAAGCCAGGCAAGGAATATATGCTGAAGCAGAAATACATGCATTTTAGTGTTAAAAACCCACCACCAACTTCTAAAAATCAGCAACTGTTTCATCTCATGGCAGACATTAGTTATCAAATACAGCTTGTGAAGATAAGAGGTTTGCACTCTTTTACTTTGGAATGCATAAAAACCTTTTAAAAAGTTCCTATTTAAGAAAAGATCAAATGAAAAAAAAAAAAAAAAAAGAAGAAGCTGTCTGCTTTTGACTTAAGAAATCCAGGTCTGTCTCTTTTCTCTGTGAGATTCTGTAGATCCAAAGAGCTAGTAGATTATTGCTACTGCACTTGTTAAGTAATGAAAAACAATTAACTAAGAAAACCAAATTATTGCATGGTTGGCTACATTTCTAGAGGACTTTAGAGAAATAAAAAAGTATTTTTTTAGTGCTGATGTGTTTCTATTTCTTTTCAAACATTAAAATGTAAAAAACAGCTACCTTAGGTTATGGGGTGGAAAGGGTTGGAGTATGCAGCAGAAGATTCAGCTGTCAAGAAGATGGTAGATACACAGATTTCTTAATTTATTTTTATAGAAAATATTTATTTAGTATTATATTCTAGGGTAAATAAAAAGAATTAACAGAGTATTGCATTGAAATTACCCTAGTGATAGAGAAAATGTTCTAGGAGATGTATTAAATAATGTGAACACATAACAGTAGCATGTAATGTAACAAGAACTCCTTTTGGAAGTAGTATAATAGCTAGCAAATGGATTCTTTCATATAGGAGGTTAGTGAAAGTTACACATGAGTATTGTTCAAGGGTTTAGCCTGTAGCATGGATGCATGTATCGCCAGGTAGATCCATATTTCTCAGTATTAAAATAGTGCTTATTTCCAGATACAGTGGATAAACTACTTCACTTATGTCATCTTCAATGGACTAAAATTATGTAGCCCTTTCTGCTACTGTACTGGTACAACCTCCTACAGTACTGGTTTCTTAAAGAAAAGAAACCACATCATTAATTCAAAAGTTATATTAACACACAAGATTCTTTGGAACAGGATTAATGATTCACTCCAACCCTATATAGTTAGAAAGTTCTTAGAGAGGGTCTGTGGAACTGAAGTAGCCTGAAATGCAACAGCTAAAGCCATGACACGAGAAGACACAAAATGATGAATAGTGTCAATAACTCCATTCCTTATAAAGAGTTAAGCTTTGATTTGGACAAAAACACTTTCAGGCAGGAAAAACTTTTATGGAAGCCAAAAGACAGCCACCTGAATATTAGCCAGCAGTGTGCCCAGGTGGCCAAGAAGGCCAACAGTAAACCTGGCCTGTATCAGAAATAGTGGGGCCAGCAGGATTAGGGAAGTGATTGTGCCCCTGCACTTGGCGCTGCTGAGGACACACCTCGAATATTGTGTTCAGTTCTGGGCCCCTCACTACAAGAAGGACATTGAGGTGCTGGAGCGTGTTCAGAGAAGGGTAATGGAGCTGGTGAAGGGTCTAGAGCACGTGTCTTATGAAGAGCAGCTGATGGAACTGGGGTTGTTTAGTCGGGAGAAAAGGAGGCTGAGGGGAGAGTTTATTGCTCTCTCTAACTACGTAAAAGGAGGTTGTAGCGAAGTGGATAGGAGGCTGAGGGGAGACTTTATTGCTCTCTGTAACTACCTAAAAGGAGGTTGTAGCAAAGTGGACCTCATTATCTTCTCCCAAGTAACAAGTGATAGGACAAGGGAAATGTTCAAGTTGCACCGGGGGAGGTTTAGGTTGGAAATTGGGAAAAAATTCTTCAAAAGGGTTGCCAAGCATTGGAACAGGCTGCCCAGGGAAGTGATGGAGTCACCATCCCTGGAGGTATTTAAAAGACATGTAGACATGGGGCTTAGGGACATGGCTTACTGTGGGACTTGGCAGTGTTAGGTTTATGGGTGGATTCAATGATCATAAAGGTCTTTTCCAATCTAAAGGATTTTATGGTTCTAGAAAATGTCAGGGCAACCCAAAATCTCATCCATTTCCAGTCCAGATATACTACAAACTACCCTTAACTTTTCAAATTAACATTTTAATTAATACAGGACAACATTCTGTCCTGCTAACCTTGTTTATATACCAAAAGTGGAATTTAAACCCTTCAAAGTGAATCTAGCTCTTTGTTGTGCAGGTGCCTATGTTTTGTATATGTATGTGTGTGTGCGTGCAAACGTTGCTCCCCTCCACACACATGACCTGTAAGCCTTTCAGTTTCCATGAAACTATGTTCACCTCCCAGATGCATAGGTTAACTGTGTATTTAAAGGAAGGGGAAGTTACTTTAGTAAGATTAATGCTATGACAAATCCAGTTTTATATCATTAAAATGTAGGACTGCAACACATCAAACTACTATAATTACTGTTAGGCAACATTTTGGAACAAGACCCTCCTAAATTAAGTGCATCCTTCAGCAGTAATGACATAGGCATTAAAGCCAGAGAAAAAATAACAAGTATGCGTCCCCTGTGACTTGTAACTAGGCATGTCCCTAGTACTCACCATAAAACAGTACCACTAACTACGTACATTACTACGTGCCTCTTTCTAATCCCTAAGGAGATCATGTTTGAAATAATAACATTTTAAACTGTTTCAGTAAAAGCTTTATTATTCACCAGTGCTGACCTCATTCTTTAGGTATGTTTCTGATTTCAGAGACATTACTGACAGCAGCCAGTGAGAGTCCCACTTGGCCCAAAGACTGGAACTGGTTTGCTTAATTCATGTTCTTGAATTATGGTGGTAGTATTATCTTCAACAAATTGTTAACCATTCTTTAAATAATGCCTTTTTCTGATTGCTACTGTAAATTTTATGCAATTTTAATTAATAGTGTTTACCCATACAGTACTGAGCTTTTTCTGGTACTTCTACAACTTTCATCAGGCTACTTTATGTTGAGATAGAAATAAATAATTACAAATCAAGTAAGTAGGCTTCTGCCAAAAAGTATCTATCTTTTTTATCTGCAGCATTCCAGACAGCCTGGATTCTCTGTCTGCCAGCTCGCCTGCCACCAGGGTTGTGGAAAACAATTGACAGATAAGGAGCCTCACCAAGGCTGGTCAGAGCGAAATAAAATGGAGAAATAATGTGTAACTTCAGGAGAAGGAACTATGATGGATTGGTTTTGAAGAAGAATGACAAAGTACATTTTCCACAGATGAGAAGTTGTAAACAGAGTATTTTAATAAAGGGAAAAATGACAAGATGGAACCTAGTATAATACCTCAAAGTCTGGTGCAAAGGTCAGACATATTTCAGTGTTTTCATTAAAAGACAAAGTAAATCGCAATGACTCGGTTTCTCCAGTGATACTAATTAAATATCATAATTGCAAACAGTGTGGACCGTGAATTAATTCCAGTGGACCTAAAGAGACTGTGCGTTTTGACCTCCTACCATTCCTGCCAAGAACTTTGTGTGGCACATAATGATACTCTAAACCAGATGCTGCAGTAACAAAAATCACATATAGCAGTTCTTGATTGCTGAAAGATAACAGAATGACTATTATAGCAATCACAGAGGGCTGAAAAGGAATTGTAACATGACCTCTAGCAAGAGTCTGAATTTCAAATTCCAGGTAATCAACTGCATTATTCATAACTACTATATAATTATTTGACAGTACATTCTTAGTTTTAGCAAATAGATTTCTAGAATGCACAAAAGTGCTGATCAAGTCCGGAGATCATTGACTATGAGCTATGGAGTCACAGGAAATCAAGGCTAGTTGTGTAAAGAACTTCAAGTACCAATTCCCCAAGCAGAATCCAAAACCCTGATTCGGGGATCCAGAACCCTGATTTAGGGATCCAAGCACCCTTATATGGTTTGGGAAGCAGGAAATTGCCTGGACTTAGCAAAGCAGGACAATGAACAGAGCAGGGTGTAGCTAAATCCCAGATCCAGTCTTAACTCCGAATGAGAACTAGGTACTTCGGCCCATTTAAAATGCACAGCCTGTAACGCTAAAGGCAACTTAAAATGATTCCTTCAAGGAACAGGCTGGGACTTCTCCAGTTCTTTCAAATGGGGTGAGAAAATGGAG
>NW_010340592.1:0-5441 GCF_000700745.2 Antrostomus carolinensis | reverse complement strand
TAGGAAGGAAGAGGAACAGGAACAAGGTCATTGATAATATCCAGTATAACATGATTTTCAGTAGAATATTTGCTCAGGTGATGCAAGAGTATCAGGTCAGTGCTATTTGCAGCCTGAGAAGCTTTAAATGCACATAGCTGATTCCCTAAGAGAATTTCCTGTTCACCAACTTATTGGCAAGGCAGAATGGAAAATGCTTTCTCCTCTTGTTGAAACTAGGTGACTAAAGACAAAAGAATGGAAGATTCATGGAACCAAGAAGAAACCCTAGAAAAAGGGACGTAGTTGTGTATCCTTGTGGCTAAAGCACTCCCATGGGAAGGGGAATCTGGTGTTTGCTCCTATATATACATTTTATACCAAAAGCTATTGGGTAATGAGAATAATCTGATGAACCAAGACCAGAAGCTATGGCCATCTTTGTAGATAACTTCCTAATCATGAAGCAGGCAAGTTGTATTTACTTTGATGCTTACCCTTCTCTTCCAGTATGCTTACTTTTCTCATTTGGAACAACCCCAAAACACCACGGGAATAACATGGAGCTTTTCTGATTATAATTCATAAGGCTGCTGGCACTGCCCAATGTGGCACCGAAGACAGCCAAACTGGTTCGAGTCTGTGCAGCCACACTAGCAGTACAGAGAGGGAAAGATCGGGTGGGATTTGGTGGGATCTATTACAGTCCTAGTACTGCACACACACATCACAGTTTAATAGCAATGAAATCTGTGCTGGTGATCAGTCCCATAAATGCACATCTATACATAACAGGCAATGCAAAGCAGGTTTTTGTATAGCAATCCCAGACTGTCTTGTTAACTGACAGCACCTTGTGCATGTGCAGGGAGCAACTGCCTCGTCCACGGTGCAGACAGTTGCTCCAATCCTGCCAGCAGTCACATTTGTGTGGTGCTACAGCGAGATGAACTGACATACAAATGTGTGCTTCCATGTGGATGTACCCTTGGGGATTCTGATCCTTCTGCTACACTTCTTTGGAAGATGCATCTGGGAGAGGAATGGGGTAACAAGCCAAAATATTCACTGGCTGCTAGGTGAACTAATTACAAAATATTTAGTAAAACCATTTCTAATATTTATGAAAATGCGTTGCCTCCTTAGCAAACGTGTTACTTCCATGTTATTTCCTAAGATTAAAAAATAATAAGGAGCAAAGCAGCCTAATTACTTTAGGCAACTGATGCAAGACAAAGATACTAAGCAACTGCAATATAAGTCTTATATTGCCTGCTTTTTGGATTTACAGAAGGACTACCTGGCAAGGACAGTTTTCTCTGAAAGTTTCTCTTCTATTTGAGTTGTTTAAGCTTTTCTAAGGCTTCAAGAATTTTCATTTCTTCTTTGAAAAGAGTAAAATACTGAAGGGAAGTAACGGAGATAAAAAAGAAGTAAGATAATAACGTACAAATGTTCCACTTGATTATTTGCAGTATTTGTGCCAAAATCCACAGCCAAATGAAAGGCTGTAGAAAGTATCTATGCTATCATAAGCATGATATTTGTGTCTGTGTCCAATGGTCTTCATTCTTACTATTTTGAGAACTTTCAGTGAATTCAAGTTGCAAATTATTTTTTCAGTATTCTATCACTGAAAAAAAGGGAAATGTTTTCCCATTTTTGCCTGCCATCTAGTGTGAAGAGGCAGAATACTTGTGTTCTGCATTTACAAAGCTTAAAATACTTGGGAGCACTACACAGCTTCTGCCTACGTCATACTATGTTGATGAAAAATAGAAAACAGCATTTTCCCTAAGGCTTAATTGAAGATTTAAGCAATTATTTCAGATACCATTATTAGCAGCATACTACCCTACCCAGGTATTTTAATGTGTCGTAGTCCTTTCAAATACTTGGGGTTCTGATTTGTTTGACTCTCTTAGGCAACAGTGCTGCGTTTCCCAGATACCATCCATAATCAATATGGCAAGTAAAAATAAAAACCCTGCCTGTATATACTCAAATGCTATTCACATAATGCCTTTGAATCATATGTACAGTGAAAGCATGCAGAAAACTATTTTCTCATAAATAATACCTCACTCCTGGAAGTTGTTCTATTCAGGTTTAATTCACCTAAGCTGAAGTAACTGAACTCTGAAACTGGAATATCAATAAAGAGTAAGCCTTAATGTTGTCAGGAGTTCCAGAACTAATTAATTTCAGTGTATTTGTGCCACCTTTTACAATGAAGGAGAGTGTAAGAAAATATAAAACTTTCATATTTCATAGATCAAGAGAGAGAACCCTCGAGAGACAAATTTTAGAACAACTAGTTCTGGTGAATACCAAATTTTTATCAAACTGTCTCATAAAGCATTATGACTTTCTCTCCAAGACAAACATACAAATGTGAATGCTAGAAGTAAGTAATGGCATTTAGAAGTATAGCATACATATAAATGAAAATTCACTTGTAGTATGGACATGACAGCATTTTGGCTATAACAAGACAAAAATCATGTACACCAAAGAACTCTTTCATTAAAGTAAGAAGATTTACCACAATTTTTGATCTGTATCTTGATCTACAAAAGTTTGCATCTTAACTACAAAAATGTGTATGTACATGTACACTGAGAAAACATTTTGAAAGCTTTTGATTTTTTAAGATTAATTTACAGGGATAGCACTCACTAAAATCAAACTACTTTCAGTGTTGTCCTGAACTGGAAACTATCACATTTTAAGGGACCACTCTGACAGAGCTTTAGTGCTGGGTATGCAACCTAATAGAGATCAGCAAAAAATCCATAAATAATCACAACAAATTCTTGCTTGAGTATTAATTCGATGGGAAGTATGGAAATTAAAGTATTTTTAAAACAGTTAATGTACTGTATCTATTAAAATATATCTCAAAATGTGATAAATGGGATGAATCAACTCACCTTTGACTATAAAGAGAGCTTACAAAATTAGCTTAGTTGAAGTGTCTATCTTTTCAATAAATTAGACCTAATTTCTTCTTAATGTCATGACTGCAGTAAAAAGGCTAAATTGGCAAAATGTTTGAGACAGTGTGGATGCAGAATTTGTGCCTGGGAATACATAAATTTACCTTTTTTCATCCAATTTTAGTTCTTGCAGAGAGTTGCAGGGTTGCTTTGAGAAGCTTATGAATCATGGGCCTCTGAACACATCAGATCAGACAGGTCTGTTCACCCCTGGGGAGAGCCATGTGGCAAGAATGCCTGGGTCTGTGATTAGACCTGAAATGTGAAATCCTCGAATCTTTTCCTTAGCAAAGGTATGAACCACCATACCATTGTATGTATCCCAGTGGTAAGACAAATACCGGAGCAGGCACAGAAGATAATTTTACAATGAGATTATGGGAGAAAGTGTGACTGTTTAGGAAGGAGGTGTGCAGCTAAAAGGGATCAGTTGCCACCTACCTCTGATACCTTATTTGCCAGTCAAAGAGAGGCAAGGATGTGCCCTGGCAGCATGGTCAAAACATGGCCAAACTTCCTTCTTACTGAAGTTGTAGGTCTTGTTTTGCCTAACCCTTTGTTGTCATAAGAATGCAAGTTAGCCTGTTTGAAGCCAGCTTAGACTGTGGCTTCAGATGGGCCACTGCTTCTTACATCATCTGATGGGACACAATTCAGTTCGCCACACTGGCAAGCAAACAAAAGTCCTGGGGCTTGCACAAGGGCAGACACAGCTGGGGAAACTGCTTAAGCAAACACTGTTACCACAGTCTAAAACATACCAGTACCGTGTTGCTCTCACAACAGTAAGCAGCCTTTACCTGAAGAAACTGGTACAACAATGGGCAGCAAAATCTCCCTGCTTAGCTACATCTGGCACTTAGGGCAGACGTAACTGCTGTTTGAGCTACTTAGTTTGAAAATGAGCTGAACCGTGTGTAATGAACTCCCGCAATCAATTAAAGAATAGCACACAAATCTTAAAAGCAGTTGCCAGGAGTAAAACATCACTAGGTAATAATCAGATGTGTAGTCATCTACAGACAAGGCAGAGAGACTGGACCTGCAGAACAGGCCACTGTAATCCAGAAAGCAGCAACTTTGAAAGCATTTAGGAGTGAACAGGCAAGCACCTGGGTGTGAGCAACCACTGTCCTCTGAAAAAGGATCCTAGATGATAGGTGAGTCATGAGCTATTTGTGGCCACTCAGTACTTCACTGAGGAAGTAATACTGCAATGCTGTCTTGAAGTCTTGCCTTGATACTCTCAAGAGTGCAAAAATTTAATTGCATTGGGTTTATGTGACAAGGTTTTGGTAGCAGAGGGGCTACAGGTGTGGCTTCTGTGAGAAGACACCAGAAGCTGCCCATGTGTTGGAAGGAGTCAGTTCCATCTGGCTCCAAGATGAACCTGCTACTGGCCAAAGCTGAGCCCATCAGTGACACTAGTACCATCCCTGTGAAAACACATTTAAGAAAGGGTAAAAACTGCTGCACAAGAGCAGCTGGGAGAGATAAATGAGAAGATGTGAGAGAAACAACTCTGCAGACACCAAGGTCAGTGAAGGGGAAGAAGGTGCTCCAGATGCCAGAGCAGAGATTCCCCTGCAGCCTGTGGTGAAGACCATGGTGAGGCAGGCTGTCCCCCTGCAGCACATGGAGGTCCATGGTGGAGCAGAGATCCACCTGCCTGCAGCCCATGGAGGACCCCATGCCAGAGCTGGTGGATGCCTGAAGGAGGCTGTGACCCTGTGGGATGCCTGGGCTGGGGCAGGCTCCTGGCAAGACCTGTGGACTCATGGAGAGAGAAGCCCACGCTGGAGCAACAGAAGAGTGTGAGGAGTCCTCCGCATGAGGAGGAAGGAGCACCAGACACAACGTGTGATGAACTGACCACAAGCCCTTTTCCTTATCCCACTGCGCTGCTGTGGGGAAGGAGATAAGAGAAATTGGGAGTGAGGTTGAGCCCAGGAAGAAGGGAGGAGTGGGGTGGGGGTGTAATGTGTTTTTAGAATCATTATTATTTCTCACTATCCTACTCTGTTATTAATTGGCAATATATTTTAATTTCCATGAGCTCTTCACCGTTCTTTTCTCCCCCTGTCCCACTGATGGAGGGGGAGTGACAGAGCAGCTTGGTGGGCACCTGACAACCAGCCAGGGTCAATCCACCACATTGATAGGAGGTGAAAAAGGAGCAAGAATGTCTTGCATTGGGAGATGTAGAAAGTTCAATCTGTTAAATTTATTAAAAATAAGTTACAACAATTACAACATGCAATGGATATAAATTTTCCCTTGGGGAGAAAATCCCGGGTAAGAAAATTAACTTTACTTTTGTAAGAAAGAACCGTAGCAGATGACTGGAATCTGAAACTACAAATGAAACGTTATCCTCCCAAGTTTCAAGGCAAGGTGTCCATCGCTCCACCGCATGTCGGGCCTTCACCATCTTTGCCATCGCTGCCGAACATTAAGGCAACT
>NW_010340591.1:3933-4989 GCF_000700745.2 Antrostomus carolinensis | reverse complement strand
CAAACCCAATACAACCAGGCACCATTTCCCAGGGGACCTGTCCTGGTTTGGCAAGTGGAACACAAAGGACGATCGCTTGTGACAACGTTGTACGTACACATCAGTGCCAGAGCGGAGGAAGGGATGGGGACATCACTGGTTACCTGGCTGATACGGAGCCGAATGTCACTCACTCCAGAGGTTAAGGAGGAACAGGGAGTCCTCCCAGATCCCAGGGAGGAGCAGCTCAGCGGGGGGACACACAGCACGCTGCTGGAGCTGCCCCTGCAGCTGTCCTTTGCCTAAAGCCGCCTGACGGTGCAGCTGGATGGAGCATTTCCCCTGCCAGGATTAACGCCTGTCCCCAGGACACTGACAGGGACTCCTGCCACCAAGGACAAGTGACCTAGAAGATTACTTTTAAATAATTTACACCAGAACCCAAAGATTTGCCTGAGAAATGCAGAGTCTCTATGTCAACAAAACCTCTTTTCCATCATACATCACTCACTTGATCCATGTCAGCCCTTTGCAGAGAACATGAAACAGCTCCAATCATTTTGAGGAGGAACTGGAAATAAGAGCCACGCTCCATCTTCACCCCTGCCACTGCCCCACAACCTGATCTGAGCTGGGCAAGGTACGGGCTGCTCTGGGCATCAGCTGCCCCAAAGTGCCACTTACAGCTCTACTTACCAAACTCATCCTCAATATGATTAAAAAGCCTCCAAAAGCAGCGTGGTATGTCTTAAATTCTAAGCTCCATTTCTTCTTTACTACTAATGATCACAAATTCATCACCACGAAGCAGGGAGAGGAGTTACGGGGTTTAAAGCCATCCTTCCTTGAAATAACACAGCACAGCCTTTCTGCCAGAAGGTCTTGTAGGAAAATTCCTGCTCCTGAAACAAGCCCTTAATTTCATTCCCCAGGGAAATGCCACTGGCATGTGACTGCAACGCACAAGGCCAGAGCACAAGTGATAAAAGAAAAATTCCTGGGAGATGTGCATGTGTCTGCTCCACACGTGCCTGCAGAGCTCGGATTAGATCTGCCTCTCAGGAAGAAGGGAGCAAA
>NW_010340591.1:0-3903 GCF_000700745.2 Antrostomus carolinensis | reverse complement strand
ACACAGGCTGTCCTCTGTGCTCAGGTCAGGGAGCTGAAGAAAATACAATTAATACAAAAACAGAGACTGTGCAGCAATATTTTCTCCACAAGCCACATTTAACCTATCAATAGGATGTTGCCTGTCAGCATTGGGAAGAATAAACGTGACACTGGGAGCACACAGGGGGGACAGTCATTTTTTCAGACCGTGACAACCGGAGCAGCTCGATCACATCACACACCTCCAAGAGGAGAAAATATAGCTCAGGTGTTCAGCCAGCCCAGCACCCACCTCTTCTCCTGATTGACTCATCAGGATGAGGGTGATCTCTCTGAATGCACTGAAGATATGTCATTTCCTTTGGTTAAAAACAGGATTAAGGTCATGGCTGCTGCAGAGCTCCACTGTCTCTCTCTCTAACCAAAGCCTCCCCAGAGCAGGACACACATTTGCTGCACCACCTTCCTGATGTAGTTCAGTGCCAAAGTAGGTAGAAAACCAGAGAAATTGCTGAGGGGACTGTACTGAGCTCCACTAGAGCCTGACAAACCTGAATTAAGGCTCCCTTGTAACCTTAAAACTCCTGAAGAAGCGAAGCTGTACAAATAAAACCAGGTTTTTTTCCTTCATACGACAGCTTTGATTCAAAGCACGTTCCGAGCGCTTGTTAGATCACCCAGCTTGCAGGGTAAGCGCAGATGAATATGTATTTACTGCATCCATTGGAGAAGAGATGCAAAAATGATGCGTCAGATGATTCCCCCAACGTTGCTTTGAAAGCCCTAGAAATAAACTGAAGGTGACTGAGCTTCCAGCCCACAGGAATGGACAGCACATCCCTAAACACCAGCAAGGTACGGCACACCGGCTCACCGACCAGGGTCCCAAAACTGGGGCTGGTTATGGAACATAGAGACTTTGAGGAATTTAACTGTGATTTTACTTACAACTTCTCCAATCTCCTCTTTTTTAAAAGGCCAATTCATTGCCCAGATAAGGTTAGACAGGGAGTTCTGAAAATCACAGCAACACAAGAGCTTTACCATCTTCCTGAAAGCACGTGGACTTCCCAACAGACCATTATGACTTCTACACTGAAAGCGTTCTGGCACGTGTTTTTTCAGCTGATAAAGAGAGGTGCAGAACTAGTAACAAGAGTCAAACCACAACTCCACCATCTCCCTGTTTAATTTAATCCATATATCAAAGTACTGCTATGAATAAATGAGTTTGGTGTCTTGAAGACCAGAGATCAGGACAGGTTAGTCCAAATAAACCACCTGCAATTATTCTTATTATTTTTTTTTTTAAAGTCCTAACTTTGAAGTAGATGACTCCCAAACTCCTGCTGCTTGGAAGATTTAATAGAAGCCATTAAAATCTTCAACCTCCATGGCAAATGGGAGCAAATGAGTAATTACATAGGTGCTACAGATGGGGGAAAAGAAAAATCAGCTCATTAAGCATTCCATGGGTGCCCAGCCATACGAACACGGCTTTGACGTGCATGTGATGACCCAACTATTACCCAACTCAGTGAGCAATTAGCATCCAGATCTGATAACAGCCACACAGCTCTGTCTGTATTTAAGACCAGTGCACTTGGAGGCAGGATTTTGAATGGTTGCATAAACACCATTAATCCAGCTGAGCTCTAGGGCAATACACACAAGATGGTCCGTCTCTGAAGAAATCAAAGCAAAGCCTCTCAGGAGCAATTACGCTGCAGTCTATTACCAACCATTTGCAAACAGAAAGTCTGAAGTTCACAGCCACGTCTCACGAGGTTTTCTCAACAAAAGCAAATACTCAGAACTCACTGGTTTATTTTTAGGACTTGGGTTTTGTTTGTTCAAATATATTTCAGGACTGACCTGGATAAGACTCAAATTTGGTATCCAAACCTAAGTTATCATCATCTTTTCCAAGGAAGAGCCCACATTCCTTCCCTTTCTCCTTCAGCCTCTACAAAGCAGCACCAAAAGTAAAACACCAAGTCAAAGGTGTAATTTTATCTTTAAGGATAAAGAGTTTAGAATGAGCAACCTGGTCTAGTGGAAGGTGTCCCTGCTGCTGGCAGGGGGGTTGGAACTGGATGAGCTTTAAGGTCCCTTCCAACCCAAACCAGTCTGGGATTCTATGATTCTCTGTTATTTGCAGATTGTTCTGAAATCAAATCTGCTTTTTGAGAGACACAGGGAATCCAGGAGCCTGACTGCATGGCTGACACTGGGATTCAGATTCCAGTCTGGTTTACCTGCACATGGCAATGGATGCTCTACTCACAACAAGAGCACAAACCCTCAGGGCACAGGCCACTTCTCCAAACATCTATATGAATAACTACAAGCTCTGAAGCCCCCATACATCCATCTGAGCTTCAAAAAGGGACATAACAAAGAAAAAATACAAATCCATGGTGCACTGAGATACAGGTATCTATCTACACACATAAAAACATACTATAATTCATCACAGAGCTTCCTCTCCTCTGAAATGCACCTGAGGTGCATTTCACAGCAGCAAGTGAAGGAGGGTGAAGAGGGTGAAGATTGCCGGCTGACTAACGCAAAGGTCACCAGGATTAACCTCGGGGCTGCCAACCTCCTGCCCTTCCAAATGTCAAAAGACAGATTTGGCCTGGTGTACAAAGGGATTACTTTGAAGAAAGAAGTGGAGGAATGATATTTCAAGTGTTTAGGATTTTTTTTAATGACAGAAAGCAGATTCAGCCTCTTTGGTATCATTTTGATGCTTTCATACTGCAGGAATTTTGCTTCATCAGCCGTTACCGGCCACGGACAGACTGCGGATGCTGGACAGTAAGTGTCACTCTTCTGTTTAAAAGAAGGGAAAAAGCATTTTTCAAGTTTCTTTCATATTTCAGTTCCTTTTCCTGACACCCTTTACAACAATATCAGGATGAAGAACGGGATCCTTTCAGCGGTGCGTATTCTTCAAGACCTGTCTTGCTACAGAAAAGGAAAGCAGAGTCCTTGTGTGACACCTCAGCATCTCGAGCAAGCAATGGGAGATAAAACATGAATTTCATGTCTGGATCAGAGGGAAAGAAAAAAAACAGGAACTGCAAAAAACCCTCACTCTTATCTTGCCTAAGTATTAATTAGGAAATGGTGTGAACTGAGTGCAGAAGGACCCAGTCTGTGCCAGCCTGGCTCCGTGCGGGACTGCCAGACACCGCGCTGGAGATGGGGATCCTGGCCAAACCCACACAGAGCCCAGCACTGCTGACCACTGCTCTCCACACCACCAAGGCTGCTCGCCTGCCTGAGGACAGTGCTGGACCTCCATCAGCTCTACAAGATCCATCACCATCCACCATCACCACATCCAGCCATTAACCCTTCCACGACACCAGGAAAGCAAACGCGCATCCCCCAGCTGATCAGGACCTGGCACATCCTATGGATTCAGATTCAGAGGCAGCTGCTCAGGAACTTGTTGGCTTCCATCATAGCTCCTTTCCTACAGCATCTCTGCACCGAGGGAGAAGATACCAGAGCTGGTGAGCCCAGAACTGGCTACAGACTACAAGGTTTGTATGTGTGGGCTCTCTGCTGCCCAGAACAGTTGAGGATACTCTCCAATCTCTACAGCCCCTGCAAAAATATTGACCGTGTCTTGGCACTGTACCCAGACAACACAGAGTTACCAGCAGCATGGTTATTCCTCAGCCACTGCCCACGGGAATAAAGAGTTAACTTGACCACAAGAATTGGGTTGGATGTCAGGTTTCAAGCAAATTTCCAAGACACATCTGACCCATGAGACGAGAGCATAAATCCATATACATTTGGAGATAACAATACCCTCCTAAAACCCCCAAACAACTCCTAGTGGTGACGGTTTATACTTCTCTGCCATGTACGTGCTTGTCCTGGTTTTTGCTAGGATAGGGTT
>NW_010340590.1:0-27685 GCF_000700745.2 Antrostomus carolinensis | reverse complement strand
GGTGATGGCTTGAAACTGCAAGAGGGGAGATTTAGATGGGATGTGAGCAAGAAATTCTTTGGTATGAGGGTGGTGAGACAATGGCCCAGGTTGGGGCCACAGAGAAGCTGTGGCTGCTCCTCCCTGGAAGTGTTGAAGGCCAGGTTGGATGAGGCTTTGAGCAACCTGGTCTAGTGGAAGGTGTCCCTGCTGATGGCAGAGGGGTTGGAACTGGATGATCTTTAAGGTCCCTTCCAACCCAAACCAGTCTGGGATTCCATGAAAATGCCTGTATTTCTTCTCTACTTTCCATCCACATTGTTCATCGCTTATTTGAATGGCAACCAGCTCCCAAAAATAAAGCCACATCCAGTGTGACCTGCATCTGCCCCCTTCCCAAAAGCTGTGCCACTTGTTTCTGGCTGGAAGTGCCTTCTCTATCCCACTGCTTGTTCAGAGGCTGTAAGTCCCTGTTCCACTCTGGTTGCTATTAATTTGGCAGCCCATTCCTTTAGCATTGATGTGCTCTTACCAAACTGTGAGAAAAGCAAAAGTCTTGGTCTGTCTTGTCCTCAGTCACTGAGGATGAGCCATTGTGTGTCCACATTCACAACTGGCTCGTAAAAGCAAACACAAAGGCAATTAATCTTATTGACAGTGCAAAATCCTTCAGGGTATTCAAAACTAGAACCTACTGTGAAGTGTTGCAAAAAAATTTATGATTCTGTGACTGTAATCTGCCTTTGTACCACAATGGTAACGCAAAGTAACGCACATGGAGAAAACCACCCCTGATGCCATGCCATGGTGGTGACCAAATTAGCTATTGCCATTAAGAAAAGAAGTCTTGACATTACCATCAGTAATACTTAAAAAAAATGTTCACAATACTTTAAAAGCTGTCACAAATGCAGGGAGAAGAAAGAATCCAGCAAAATAAGTGATGCTATTCTGCTCTGTAAATCCACAGCTCACCCATGCCCTGAGTGTGGCCTTCAGCACCAGAATTGCCCTTCCCTGCACCTCAGGGTTTTGTAGGAAAACCAGAAAAAAAAATAAAAACTAGGCTATGTGCAAAGTAAAAAGTATGTGAATGGCAGCTGGAACTGGAGGTGAACCATGACAGCAGCTCAACACAGGAATTGAATGGAAAAGATTAAAAAGAACAATTCACTTTTTTCTCGTAATGTGAAAAAATTAGGGGAAAACCAATGAAATAATCAGGCAGAAAAGGAAAGTATGTTTTTTCTGCACAAGAGTCATTCAATTGTGGAACTCACTGTCATGGGATGTTTAGATGCCAAATTATAAGGGGTTTTGAAAAGAGCAGAGGAAGTAATGGCAGATGAAGTGGTGAGGGCTGCTAGAACATAGGAACAGAGATGGAACAACTCAACAAGAACCATGAGAATGGGTCAGAGAGCTGCTGCATCTTCTTATTTTCCTCTAATAACAACCACTAGCTACTGCCTAAGTGAGATTGGTCTGTTAGGAGTGAAAAAAAATATTATTAAGGAAGGAGCTCCTGGGAAGGGAGCAGGATGTCCGTGTCCCCAGCACTTGATCCCAGCCGACTGCAGATGGTGCTTGGGACTGGAAAGCTCAACGGTGGTCAGGGACCTCTCACTCCTCCCTTCCAAAGGGAAAAAATAAAAACTGCTGTTGATTTTTCAAAGCTCTCAGGAGATTCAGTCTCTGTGTTGTCCTGAGCAGCCCAAAAGGGATTGCTGCCTCTTCTGGACTCACTTTTGTTCACTAACCAATGTATAAGATCAAGGAGGATCCTCACAAGTCAGGGCTTTTCCACCAGTATTTTGCTGTTACACGTACTTGCACAGCCTGAAATCTGCACAGAACAGCTCACTCAACTCTCTGACATATTTTGTTGTTCTGGTTTTTTGGTGGTTTTTTTTTCAGTAATGTGGAAGAATTCAAAGTAACTCTATCTATTAGCCACATAATCAGGTAGTCTGATTCTTGGCTTTCTACTTAAAGGTTACTTTTGAAAGCAACAAGGATTGTTCCAAAAGTGCTGTCCTGGAATTTCAGTGCCACATACAGCCCTCAACTGCTTTTCAAAAGAAAGTTTAAAAAAATAATATAGACATTTTTTCTCATTTTGGTTGTTTCAGTGCTTCCAATTCATAAGTCTTCCTATAGAGGGGAAAAAATTCTAAACCTAAACATTTGTGTATTTGATGGCAACACAGCTCAGACAATGCTCTCTACTCCCTAAGTGACAAAGGTGAAACTATTTAATATTGAATTTTTTCCCATATCTTGAACACAGCTCTCGGTCCTCCTCTCTTTTCTTGCTTGTAATTCTTACTGTTGCCTACAGAAAAGTTACCAGAAATCTTGATCTTGAGTCATATCTTGCTGTTACTCATCCTTAATCACATTACACCTGGACTACTGAAATATCTCTTTAAAATATTCCAGGAACTCTCCAGTTCACTTAAGCACTCGGGGTCTGGAATGCTTTGTCCAGAAACATCTCATTTTCCAGGAAATGGATGATATCATCCCATTATCTGTCAGCTGCGCTGCGTCGCCCATCATCCTGAGCTGCACAGCTCTCTGCTGATTTACACTCTCATCCACCCACTTGACTCCAACGTTAGCAGATGCAAGAAGTTATGACAGTTTGGATAAAAGTCTGCCATTTTCAAGTATTTAGCTGAAGCCATCAAAATGCACCCTACAGATTATCTTTGCTTTCCTGAGAGCAGAGGCAGGGTGAGCATTGACCTCCTTTGGGACACTGGAAAGGTTGTGGTCCCTCAACGCATTTTGATTGATTGAGCAAATCTATCCACATTAGAATGACAATAAATTAATTAAAAACCATGAGCTTACTGCATGAACAGCTGCTAGTCATGGTCACAGTTCTGCTGAGCTAACTTCAGGCAAGGTTGGGGAGAAAAGTAATAATTTGGGGACTGTTTCTTCCCCTCAAAACTCTTTAAGCCAAACTAATAGGAGGAAAGTCTTTCGCTACAAATCTTGCTTTGCCTCAATGCTCAGAAGATCGTGACTGTGACCATAGTGCACCAAACGTGGTCCAGTGCAGCAAGAGATCTGGGAGATGCAATGAAAATCTTGTAAGACACTTAGCAGACGTCTCTTGGTGACTGTGCATTTTGTAAAGCTCACTTTTTCACCCCACCATGGCTTGGACAGTGAGTAGCTGATACAAGTCCCAGGCATTTTCCAGTATTGCAAACACTTTGCAGGGCTGATGCATCCGAGAAATTTCTGGCAAGAAGGACTTTGCAAAGGCACAACTCGCTTCTGAAAATCCAGTTGTGAGGAAGGCAAGGACATGGGAACAGATCAGTGAGAGCAGGAAATGGGTTTCTAACTTCTTATCTCACAGGGTTATGTTTTTTTGGGAATAAGTAACTCACTAGAGTTTATGCATAGTAAATTCAGGACAATCAAAACAGAATTACTCACAAGAAAGCCAAATGTTCTGGGCTTGCCTTACCTAGTGAGAGCAGCAGCATCTGGATTCTTGCAAATACACAAAACAACAGGGAATGGTGGGGAAACCTATAAAACTTTTTAAATTTGTGATTTGATTGGTTTTTGTATTTTTTTCCTCCCTTACAGAAGTGTGTGTCCAGAGAGCAGCATGCCCTTTGGTTAGGACAAGAAAGAAGCACAGCATTTGCAGACAACAGCAGAGATCCTGGTTTCAGCACGATCAGAGATTAAATTCAAATACAGCAAAACATCACTAGAGCGATGAGAAAAAATTTTTGGGGGGTTCCCAGGCAAGCAGATTGGGTCAGTGGGGCTGCTGCACCTACCCCACTGCCACCCTTCCAGAGATGCTATGCAGGACAGGAGGAAAGTCTTGGAAAGCCTCAGGGAAGGACTGGATTGGGATAATTCATTCAAACTCACCCAGTGATCAAGCGTACGGAGTTACACGCAGCCCCTGACAGCTACCCACACGGATCAGAAACATCTCCAGCGCACAGCTACACGTGGCAGGAGGATTACAAGAACGTTGCCTTAAACGTCCTGTTGAAGATGACTGTACAACTATCAACAAACAGCAGACTGCCACCATAACTCCCACCACACCGAAGGCTCGTGTTAGGACAACCTACCCAGCAGCTGTTTTAAGGAGTGCTTATTTAAATAATTATTTATGGGTGTATTGCATCCTTCAGCTATTTTTATTTCACCTTTTTGGAACAAATTCCTTATTTATGCTCCTACTGTCTAGAGTTAATCTGGAAAGCTCCCCTCGCCCTTGAAGCCAGCTGATGTGACTGTGAGTGAAACATAATGACTCCTATTCTGGAGCAGCTTTTACAGTCCCTCCTTTATCTCCAACTCTTCCTTACTTCTTTCAACATCTGGGTAGCTCTCCTGAGGCTCCAGAAATAAGCACACACTATACATCCTGTTTCTCCACCCCCCCATGACATATTGTAATGAATTCAGAAAACACATGCTCAAGTATAATTTGTTATCTCACGCAGAGCCATTAGCATCAGCTTCCTTCCCTAGATGGAGTCAAGTCAAGCTCATAGACAAGTTTTCCAGGTTGCACATGGCCACATGTCTCCTTGCTCCTTCTCTCCATCTCCTCCCATTAGGGACTATTCTTCCTGCTTATCAAACACAAGGAAAAAGAACCAAACTTAGGAAATCTCTTGAGATACTGATCTGCCTATCCTATAATGCAGAGCAGCTTATTAGAGTCATTTGAACAACTCAGAAGCCATATAAAACCAACACAGATTTCACTCATTCCCCCTCCAGCTCTACAGCACCTTGCAGTCCCCAGTAATAAAAAGGTAACGGCACTGATGGGACATGGTTTGGAAGCTCTCCAGCCTGTCACAGCTGAGGAACGGAGGGATTACCCAGGACTCTCCTAGCTTACACCAGACACTGCAGGCACAAGGGATAGGGGAGAAGGATGGAAATGACCTACTCTGCAAACTCAAGGGATAACTTCACTGTGAACCCAACAGATTTATATAGTCTACAGAAGGAAACTGAGCTTTGACGTGCTGGTCAACATGCTTCCTGTTCTCTTTTTTTTTGCCAGAAGCTACAAAAACTGTTAATCTCTTCCAGTTCCAGCTAGAGTGGGTGGCTCCTGCATGCAGGCAGTACAGGCTTCGTGTTTTCAGCTCCCGAGGTCACTAGAACAAGACAGTGGCTGATGCAGATGACAATGCAAGAGTTTCCAAAGCTGGGCTATTCTTTGGCTCTTAGGAGTTGGTTTTATTCACAACACAGAAAAAGCCTTCCTAATACAGGGAAGCTCCTGGTGAAATCAGCATGGCAAATAACATCTTGCTTCTCTCCTGTCTCAGACCCAAGTCAGAAGCCCACCAGTGGCAACGGGAAGACCCACTGACTTCACCAGGCTTTGGCATAAAGCCTCAGTACACAGAACCAATTTGGATGAAGTTTTGGAAGCATGGAGGTAGCCAACAGATCCCAGAATATAACCAAGCACTTAGAGTATTTGCATACAAATGCTATTTGCTTGCTTATTGCTTCATTTGCTGCTTCTAAGTCTTTTTAACACGCCCTTTAATCCCATTATTACAAAAAGAGTGGATGTAAATAATTGCCAGAAGTGAGCTCAAGCAGAGAACAATCCATTGACCACTGTGCTTATATTTAATAAAAAAAAAAGTGTTAGAAACTCTCAAGAAGAAATGGTGGTTTGAGGGGAAAACCCTTAAGATTCAAGCAATTGTTGTAGACACATGACCTCAAGTTACAGGAGCTGGAAGGCAGAATTCAAAATGCAAACGTTCAAATTAAAACAGACTGCTAATTAAGAGCACACTTCATTATAGAGATTATACATCTTCAAAGACACTTACTAGGCATGCACATTTTCATCCCCATGCACAAACTAGCAAGCTGCAGTAAAATACTCGCAGTCTGAACTCATTCATTTCTTGTCCTTCCTGACCCTAATGACCATGACACATCTCTTCTGTTTAGTCTAGAAAATTCAGGGTCAGCCATGAGAAAGGAACAGCCGTGGCAGGGCCAAATGACACCGTGCCCTGTCCCCAACACGGGTGAGGACCACGCGGTTCAACACCGATTCCCAGGCCTCCAACGGGGCTATTCATTCTAACAGTACGAGAGCTGCAAAAAAACCCCACATATTCAAAAATTGCCCAAAGTCTAAGGATTATCTGCAAAATCTCCCCCACTCCTCATATTTTGAATAAAATAAAAAGTATTTTCAATAGTAGAAACGTCAGGGGTTTGGCCACATAACCAAGCTACGGAGACTGAGTGCTGAGATTCATGGATGCAGACTGGTGTGTAATTAGGGACAAGTACAGAAGTGACTTGTCAGATTTTAACCCTTGATAAATAAACTCAAATGTTGATGTAAGAACAAAGTATTTCTCAAGTCACAGCCTCATATTACTCCCATTATTTGCCTTCCTATTGCCACCTGTTATTTTGAGAACTGTTTAAATACATGAAACACGTAACCAAGTGTCATATAAAGCAGATCTATCATATACAAAATTATTTCCTTACTACTAAAAATGCCTTTTAAAAACATAGTCCAGTGAACAGAAACTTGATTTACTAAAATAACTTGACAGCCTGAACTCAAGAGAGATTTTTCCAGACTTCAGAGAATTACCTTGCTGTTGAACACTGGGTCTCAGAACTCTAACTCACCTCCAAAACCAGGTAGACATCTTTTATAGACACATTAGGTTGCTCTTTAAAACTTCTCTTTCAAGACAAGACAATCAATCAAAAGGGAGAATATAAAGACTTGCCACATTGTCCTGAGTTGTGTTACCTGAAGAAAAACTGTTGGTATCTCAGCAGGATGAGTTACAGAGAACAAGGTTTGTATAACCTGTGCAATCCATAAGGAGTTGGACACACGAACACCAGCACTGACATAAGCAGTTCAGTGTCACAGTTAACCAAGGAAAGGTGATTTATTTAAAAATTGTATCTTGCCCAACTAAAACGACAATGTGCCAGTTGTTTTCTTCTGCACTGAATCACTCCTCCAAGAGCAAGCACAGCTCAAGTCTACTCCTAATCTCATCTCCGTCTTAATTCTTGTTTAGCAAGTAGGACTCAGAGTTCAATACACTGATATTTTTTAATAATCTAAAGGCCTCCAATTACCTTACAGGAGATGAAAAATGGAGAAATAGCTTTCAGTTCTAGCCTTTAAGAGGCAGTGTTTGCTTTTGGATGGGAAGGGTGGAGAAGAAAGCAAGGCTCAAACATGCGTCAGGTTGCTCACGTGCAAACCCTGCATCACGAAGACGCTTCCCTCTGTGCACACTGGTGGGTGATTTTCATGAAGTGACTTTGAAAAAAAAAAAATCTAGTTGGATTTAAGGCCTTATATTAAGGAAAACTGAGCAACCTGGTCTAGGGGAAGGTGTCCCTGCTGATGGCAGTGGGGCTGGAACTGGATGAGCTTTAAGGTCCCTTCCAACCCAAACCATTCTATGATTCTATGAAAAAGTTTTTTTCAGCTGAAGGAACCAGTATCTTTGCTCTACAACTTCTCTTTGCTCACATAGCAAGAGTTCTGGGAACTGAATGAACACCATGTAGCCTCTTCGGAGCAAGACCACGTATCGATGATTTACACTGAATTCAGAACTTGCAAATCTGATGGTAGCTTCAGTGTTAACTTTTGATAACCATGAGGGTTTTTTTGGCATGAAGAGCCCAGTGATGCAATCAATGACAGTTGTGCTCGGGCAGATGCACCTATTCTATATTCCTAACGTGGCTATAAAACTGCTGCTCTTGTTTTCAGCACCATGTACCTTATTCACACTGTGCTGAAAACAAAGAACAACCATTTTGCTCCCGAAACATGTGCAGTGGGACTGAGAACAGACACATTTTCATTTCTATCAGTTGAAGACTTCTGTTCTTCTGAGTCATGCTGTCTCAAAGAAAAAAAAAAAATGGTTGTATGTACTCAAGTCTTTCTTCTGAGTACATATTATCACCAGTCAACATGCTATCAAAAGGCTGAACGTACAAATTCTAACTTAGAGTAACATCAGAAATTTTGTAAAGGCACAGGGAAATAAGTCACCACGTTCAGCTGGTTCCTCCAAATAGAGTAAAGCAAATTTCTACTGGCTTTTTTTTTTCCTCCAATTAGCTAACAGTAATTTTTCCTTGTATGGTAGAGATTCTTACTATTACAGCTATCGAGGATGCAGATCACACAGCATACCCCCAAGAATGAGTAATGGTCTCATTTTCCATCTGTGATACAGCACAAGAGCCAAGGGCAAGTCAGTGACACTGGAGTATTTGGACTGGGAGTTTCAGTTTTGCCTTCTGCTCTTGTCAAAGGCCCACTGTTGAAAGCCTCCAAATAGGATTTTATAAAAGCAGCTTGTCAGGGTTCAATAGAAATTCAAATGAACTTATTTCCTTTGTGATGGATTTCTGAGTCAATTTTTCCAAGGGAAGGGAGAGGAAATATAATCAGAAAAGGGGGTTATTCCTATTCTAAAAGAGGGAGCAGATCTACACTAGTCATCTTTTATCTTGTCATCTTCCTGACCACAGTATTGTGAAAAGCCCACAAGCAGAAAAAGCAAAAAAACATCAATGAAATACTGTGCTCTTTATATCATTAAGTCCCGCAATGAGGAGGAAGGGAAACCATAGTATCTTTCAACCCTGCCTTTGTTACTCACACCACGCCTTCTGGAAGGCGCAGTACACAAAATGTTATGCAAAACCAAGTCATTCCTGGTAGGTTAGGAAGAAGTATTCATTATAAGGCTGAAAACTTTCATTTCAGTGTCTCCTTGTTGATTGAGCTGACAGAACCTAAAAGAATGTGCCACGAGACCACAGAGGTCCTGCAGTGGGAGGAATGTTACATGGGGCATCAAATAGTCTTGTTCCCCTCTCACAAAAACTTCTTCACTAGGGTACATCATAGCTCCCAAGACTAGAAACTTGGATGTATGGGTAGATGGGTGGTGGGGCTGAGGGAAGGTTGTACCTAGTCTTGGGTCCTACCAACATGCCATGGGTATGCAGCTCAGGTGACGTCACAACCTCCAAAACCTCTTGGTGCCACTGTGCAACAGGTGATGCTGCTGCTCTGCACTGATAAAGGGCTTAACTTCATGGCTTTGGAATTTCCCTTTAAGAAACATTTTCTGGGAATCTGCCTATCTGGGAGCTGGTTATCATCACATCAGATATTGGAAAAATATAGTGCTTTCTAGTGAAAAATTAAAAAAAAACCCTAAAAACAACAAAAAAACCCCTTTTCTCAGTAACTGAAAGGAAGGCTGATTTGAATTTCTAGTCTGCACTTTTCCTTTACTTCCCATCTCAAAGAAAGTGTTTAGATGCAAGGGTGTCAAGCAATATGAATCATCTTTAAAGCATTCAGTTTAATTAGACAAGGACAAAGAGGTTTAAACAATGTCGCTGCAATCTAATTCTCTGTATTAACCTCTGTCATAAAGCACAAGAGTGAAATCAGTAGAAGTGAAAAAATGATGGTTTAACTAAGCTTATTTGTTACAGCCACTGCTCTTGAACAAAGTGATTTTTATGGCCATGAACCTCCATAGGAGCAGAAGTCAAGGTCAGGATAGTAATACATCATTCTGGGGAAGAACCATACTGGAACCTCACATCTGTGCACCACAGGAACATGAGGCAGCTGTGACCAGCTACTCTGAGGATAAATCCTACTCAAGAAACATGACGTATTTATGCTGCGGTACATTCTGGTAAGGGAGATGAGTCAAGGGAACTTCACGGAGAGTCAGCTCATCTCCTGTCTTTGCAAGAGATCCCACTACACCGAGATCAATAGCAAGAGCCATATCTGGACTTCATTTACACTCTATAATAAAAACCTAGTTCAAAGTAGACGATTTTTGTTGCAGAGTAGTGGACTTTGCTGATGCGATAATGTATTTGGGAAAAAGAGAAGGGAGAGGACATGGATGAGCACAGCAAATGAGAGATGAGGCTTCAAAAATGAGCTGTGCTATGTGGACAGAAGAAGATCACACTTAAATGCTATTTTAATTCAAGATCAGTACAGCTTTATGCTTTAACAAGAGTGCTTCTTCCAGCACCAGCTCCAAGTATGGCTCTTATGCAAGGAAAAATAAATTCTTAGGAGTGAGTAATTAGAGCGACCTCCAAGGTTCCTGCCCACAGGGTCACATTTGCTTGGAGCACTTCATGTTCTCTTGACCTAGCAGACAGGCTGGAGGGGGGAAAAAAAACATCCCACAACACCCAAAACCAAAATCCCTACGTGTAATGTTCTTCTCTGGACAACCAAGTGGCATTATTCATTACTTCACTAGAGTCTCCTCCAAAGAAGGTTTAGTTTTATAATGCCAGTTTCAATAAAGAACGGGTGGGTCTATACCATGAAAATGTTCAATACAGAGCATGGCACAAAAGATGACGGCAACAAAAACAATGTGGGGAGTGAGAGAGACAAACTCTTTGAGTCTGATTTTAAAGAGGAAGTCTGAATAGTGATTAGTTGCTACCCTCATGATTATACAAGAAAATGATATCATCAGTGAGATGAAAGACTTTACAGAGACACAGCAACATTCATTACTTCCCAGCTGAAATCAGAAAGATTCAACCTGGAAACAAAAGCTCCGTCTCCTCTGCGGTAGGGTAATTAAACACAGAAGTGGTTGAACAGTAAAGGCTTTGGATTTGCCATCATACGGACCTTTAAGGTGCATTCAACCTTCTTTCCAAAGATAACCTTTCATCCAGTTACTGGGATAGATTATTTGGCTCAAGTAGATGGAAGTCAGAATTTCCCTTCTGGTCTACCATGACCTGTTGAAGAAAGGGGACCTGTCCACATGGAGCTCAACATTCCTGTAATATTTTTGGCTGTCTACTAAGAGTCAAGGTCATACCACCTTCTCTGTACAACAGCTCTGGCCACAGCAGAAAGGCCTGGGGAGGTTAAACATGGCACTTTTGCTAAAGGAAAGATCTACTCCTACTTGCTGGTGAGGTATGGTTTCTGACTCGGAGCCACAGGCAAAAAAGTCTTTGTAGTGCAAAGTACAAAGTATTACACAGTCCAGATGTAGCTCATAACAATGACAACCAAATTCTCACTGGAGGGATACAGTTTTGCATGGCATAATTCACTACAAGTGAAAACTATGCAAGCCAAGAGAAAGATATAATCTAATTATTTCTGGTTTCTCGGGACTGAGGGACAGAGGGAAATTCAAAAGCAAACAATGCCGTGTTGCTCAATATGGAATGCCGCAATATAAAGAAGTGAAAATTAAAGCATTGCAAAAAACATGTCAATTTTCAATAGATATGGCACTAACATATATTAATATTTCTGACAAGCCAAGAATGTCAGATTTCTAAGTCCAATATGAATCACATTAGAATTAAGAACAGCTGAGCCTGCACAACAGATTATATATTTATGAAGCACAGGAAATACTCAAAGCCAGCAAGTTCAGCTGTATATAGGAATATAACTAATAACTGTTATACTACATGTATCTGATAAAGTCATTTTATTGACCAGATAACTACAAATTAACTAAGTACTAGATAAGACATTGAACATCTGGGCAAAATGTAGGGACCATTAAAAATGCCCTTTAAAACAAGGGGTTTGCTCTCATTAAAAGCTGTTCTTTTACCAAGCCAGAAGGACAATGAATTGTGAAAGCAATTCAACTTCAGCAAAGTTTTTCTTTGCTCAAAATGGTAGATTTCAAAAAAATCATTTGGCAAAATGTCTTGAGGAGAAAAATAATCAGTGTTGTACCCAAGCCTGGGAAGAAGAAAACACAAAACACAAGACCCGATGAGCAGCAGAGGTTATCTGAAGCTATTCACCAGGTAGAGACTGAAATTGCCCATATCGGGACCATCTTTCAAAGAAGTCTTATTTGGAATAATTTAAACTGTTTTCTAATATTGGTTGTTATCAACTGTTTTCTAATATTGGTGGTTATCAACTGATGAGACTCTAAAGAAAGCCACTTCACTGAATTTACTTGGACATGAACAAATTAAAAGTAGAGTTAGAGGAGATAGTGCTATTAATGCAGATATGTCCTTAGTCACAACAAAATTACTATTATTATTAAAATAGTAACTTGTTGTGATGAGAAAAGTTTGCTAAGAGTTTTTGAGTCTTAAAAGAACACCACAAGATAAATCAGTGATCTGGGATGAAACATTGGAACGGAAGTAAATGAAAATGCAGGGTAAGATATTTTGGTTTTATAAAAAAGTATTGATTTTTTAGCCAAGTAAGTAGATTAAAATAAAATAAAAACAAGGTATATAGGAGTCCTCAGCAGTATCACAAAAACTAGCACCGCATTTTCCCTTAGATTAACAACAGATCAATAGCAAACTCAGCTACACTGCAACATAGGTGTGATCTTCCCCCCCAACCACCGCTCGAGGCACACACTACAATTATCACTGCCACCTTAATTATGACCCTCAATCTCCTCTTCCTCACTACCTTTCCTTTTTAAGCTACTCTGCCTCCATACAGTGAGAAAATGGGGCAGAAGAGGCTGCCACGGGAGGAAACTAATGCCTTTGAAACAGGCAAAGGACAGGAGATGGCATTAAGACTGACACTACATCCACAATACCCCAAAGCTGTGGCAACGGCATGTTCCTCTGATGGAAGAACAGGAGATGTAAGCTACCAGACATTTCAAAATACAACAATAAACATATTTCAGAGAATATGTTACCTCCCCTAGTCAATCCTGCTCTGTACATCTCAATTAACATTTGCTTTGTATCTGCTTTCACTGCATCCCATTTTTCTAACCACACAATCTTGGGTCCACGCTCCTGGATGCCAGCTCAGCTGCCCACCCTAGTGACACACTCAACTTACAAAAATAAATATGTAGTGGTTCTTTTTGGACTCAGCCTAAACATCCTTCCATATGCTTCACCCAGACTCCTTCCCTCTTGCAGATGCCTGCAGAGATCACTCCATCCATTCCTCAGGAGTTCTCATCACTGCCAAACACTCGATTTGGGACTGGTGAATGCCATCTTTATACAACACCTCAAATCCCACCATTCAATCCACCTGCTAGGGCAGTCTCCTTCAGAGTGAGGAAGGTCTCATTCCCTGCCCTCCTCAATGACCTGGTGTGGAGGACAGGTTGTGAAGAAGAAGAGAAGGTCAGCACTCCAGACTAGAGCTGGAAGCAGGTGGGTGCCCATAAATACAAACACACCAGGGCTCAAGGTAAGGAGCTCAGAAGAGGTCTGAATTATTTTTTCCAGCTAGATTACAGATAAGTCAGGAACAAAAAAAATCCCATGAGCATTAGTAACTTATTCACAGAGGCAAGAGACATAGGGGTGAGCTCCATCCAGCTGGGTACCTGCTTTGAATGAGTTTTCAGGGTCAACCTCAGAGATTGTGTAACAGTTTTGTTATGCTGTCTCTCTGTGGTACAATTTTACAACCCTGTAATCACAGCACTACAAGGTAGGAACGCAAGTGCAAATCCCCATCCTTAATTGCTTTGCCTGGTTCAGAGTGGGAACTTTAATTCAAGTCTTCCACTCATCAGGAGGGTGCCTGAACCATCAAAAACCACTGATTTTTTCTGGCTTACTAACAATTAAATAGCTCACACAAAGTAGAAAAGGAACAGACTCAAATACTCATGCAGATTATTTTATATTAAGGACATTCAAACTTCTGAGCCCAACAACCCACATACCAAACATTTTCTGTGAGATCAAAAGCCATATTTTCTGCTCTCTCTCTCACACACAATCCCACATCTCAACTTCATCTTCCTACCAAACAGCCCGGTCACTATTTTCAGACTGACTGCTCTCTGAAAATTATTTGGTTTTGCTTCCTGACAGTTATATTAAAACCCATTACGAGACGAGCAATATCCAGATAGCTGGGGGGTGGAGGTGAAGCTGAGCTGCTTGAGACAGGTATGGCTTGGATGTCATATTTCAATAATCAATTTCCTGCAGCTGGGCACTCTCTGAGGTTTAAAAATTAAGCACTAGATGAAGCTGAATCTAAATTTCTATGATCCTGTGCAAATGCTAGAGTCAGGTAATAACAGATCAGAACCTAAAAATCAAACAGAACTGGCTTGTAGCTGAACAAGACACAGACATTTAACTTTTCCCAGGCTCACTTCAAGCTTAGACATACCAGTGACAAGGGCAGCTCTAACTCTTCAGCCAACAAGATGCTACTCAAACTCACAACCCAATATTTTAAACACATTGTGAATCCAGACCGTAGGCTGCAAGTGAGTATGCCTTCAGCAAAGAACAGAAGAACCTGCTGTTACTCTGACATATATAAAATTTAATCTGTAATGGCTTTAAAATTAATTAAGCCTTTAAAATAAAACGAGTTTACATTTCATTGTGGATCTACTTCAACTAATCTGCTGTATTTAGAGAACAAGCAGATAGGTTAAGTTTCCCAAGATACAACATGGACAATCAAACTGAAACGTCTCTCACCAACCTAGGACTAGATAGCAAAGCATTTAAGCAACTCTTATCAAAACAGCACGTGTTTGTTGGTGGGGTTTGGTTTTTGTGAGGTTTTTTTTGTGTGTGTGTGGGGGAAGTCTATTGTTTGCTTATAAATTTGGCCCCAACTACAGAATCTCTCTTATCGCTCCTTCACAAAGTGTTTTGTAAATACTTTCCAAAAATACTCTCCTCATTAGGCCAGAAAACAAGGAGCAGGATTACATGCCAGCCACCCAAATCAATTATTTGCTCTTTCACTCTAGCTTAAATGTTGAGTAACCACCACCTCCAGTGGACTTACAATGGTCTATGTCAGAAACAAGATCAGAATTTAGTATAATACTTCCCTGAACTCTTAGTTACTTGTGACAGAACAGGAGGAGACGACTTTCTGATATATTTAGAAAGTACAAAGACTGCAAATAAACTCTATTTTTGCAAGTCAGAACAGAAAAGTTATGGCCAATTTTGTGGTCTTTAACAAAGATTAGATGCTCTTTGCGGTACATCAGTTGTTTACAGACTTGAATTTTCTCTTAAAAGCATTTACCCTTGTATAACCTACTGCCTATAAGCTTGCTTTTCATTCACCTTTCCCAGACCTTTTTGGAATATTTCATGGATGCTGAGGGATCTGCAAAACACTGGAACAGATCAAGTCAAAGACTGGGAAACGTTCACTCTGTAGCACCCGCTGCTCTCAAACACACTTGCTACATGACTACACAAACTCCATTACACAGAACAACCTGGCAAGTTTGGAGAAGGGTTTTCAGACCCTTTACAAGTACCCTCTGTAGATGTGTCAAACATCCTTCTTGCAAACATGAAGCCTTAATAGGATTCAAAACTTACCTGGGACCTCAGAAACAGCAGTCAGCAACACTAGAGATCCTAGATGTGGAGGAAACAGCTGGAGTTCCGATTTTTTCACTAGACAGCTGGAGATTTCCCAATAAAAGTCAATGCAGCTTTCGATCCCAACTTTTTGCTGTTCCAGCTGCACGTTGTGGATCCCCGGGGAATGCACTGGCTGAGGAATTTCTGGTAGCATGGTTTCATAAAGCAATGTACATATCTGGTTTGTTTCTTATTGTCATAGGATTAAATCACATGTTGAGTTTTACTTTGGCTAATAACATAAGTCAAGAAGTAGAATCATACAGAAGAGATTCAATATGCCAGGGATATAAAAAAAGAATAAACTTTCACCTTTCAATACTCTTCCAGTTTCAAAGAATAGTATAAAACCTTTGAGGTGGTGGTAGCCCCAACCAAAGCGGAGGGGAGAGATCAGAGCAAAGAGAATTTAAATGCTTCAGCCCAGGCTGCTTGGGGAAAGACATGGCAGAGCCTGTTCTTTGCTCATTTTTATCAGCTCCACTACTTTTGCTTTCAAAGACAAAAAAGTTTGTTATACAATATGGTAAAAAAAGTGGTTTGCTATATAAAATAAGTATGCTTCCTTATCGCACACTTATACCAATATATGGAAAGACTGTATATTCTAAACATGTCATTTGTCAACAGCTTGTAAATCAGGTTGTTTGTTGTTTTTTTTAAAGTAGCAATATTAGTCATTAATTGTTTTAAACTTAACAAGTCAACACTCAAACAGGAAATATGATACATAAACAGGAACAAAGTCTTTATCACAGCATTCAGTAAATACAGCAGCCAAAGCCTGGCCCGTCTGTTGGTAACCACCACCAGCAGTTCTGAACAGAACCCTTGGTTGTGCAGCATACCTACTCCCAGAGATGTTTGTACAGTTTGCTACTGAGCAATGGAAAACAATTTCCCCACCCAATTCCCCTTTAGCAATAATATCTTTAAATCTAGTCTGCTTCCTCTCCAAATGTTTAGGGTCCAAAACTTTTTACACCAGCTTTTGGTTGTACATTACTCTCATGACTGAAACCAAATGCTTCCAGTTCCCATTTGTGTGCCAGGAATATTCATATACATTCCCCTTATTCAACTTTTATTAGTAGTAAATGGACACCAACCATACCCAACTGCAAAACAGGAGCTCTGGTTGATTCATTTTTGTATTCTGAGTCAGTACGTGAACTTGAGGAGGAAAGGTGAAGCTTTCAGAAAACCCTGAAGTGGTTGCACTGGAATCTGAGCAGGGAAAACCCAACTATTCATAGCTAAAGACTAGTTTGCTCCCCTTTCTGAAGTCCTGCTCTAGAGTGAGTTTTATGCTCATATTTACTGGTAAAAAACCATTACAATTCATGAGACATCTGAACTCCTATTTTGTTTGATATTTCAGTACCAAATGCATCACCAGAATCATGTGGACCGGAGAAGGGAAAAAGAGCAGAAGAGACAGACAAACATTGAGAGAAAATGTGTAAAGTGGTATTATGTTATTAAAATATTACATTAGAAATAAACAGAACATAAACAAAAAAAAAAAAAAGGTTTTAACCAGGTTTAACTTTTTTTTCTCTTTCTTTTCTTTTTTTTTTTTTTTTTTTTTTTAAATTCAAATTGACCCAAAGCAAAAACTTACATTGCAAAGGAAGAACAAAATACAAATGTTGATATTGGTAACACAGTGTTGCATGGAAGCTAGACCCGTGGGCAGGCTGCAAGTTGCTCTTGTCACAACGTCACTGGGGGCACTTGACAGATTTAACGGAGGAAGTTAAGATCCAAATTTTTTCATCTAACCCAGGTCCACCCTGGTAAACATGCTACATATTCTCTTTTGCCTCTGGGTATTTATCTGATGAGTTTGTGCAGATGTGTTCTCCTATGATTGCCAACGAGAGCCAGAAAACTGGATTTTCCACGCTATCCTGAGGAAGCCAGAGTTATTCCAAGTATGAGTGAAAATGATTTTTTTTTTTTTTCAAAAAAACAAACCCAAAACAAAACAAAACAAAAAACACTCAAGAGCTTTTCAAACTAACAAGTATTGTCTATAATGTAAATAGTTTAGAAATATGGTAATTAAATAATCTAAAAAACACTCTTACTCTGCTGTACATTTATAAACATAAATATTTACAAAAACTTTCTGCTTTGTTTTAAAGGATGAGGTTTGCAGTTTGTTAATGATCAGAGTCTTTTACTCATATTGATTCTTTGGTGTATTTGCCAATTTTTTTTAAGGTTTACTAAAAGTGTTCAACCGTGAATTTTAAGGTAATGGAACTAGGCTACATAACAAGTCTATATTATGCACTTCTCCTTCCACATTCTAGTCCAAATGAAAAACAAAGTTCAGTTTGTTCTTCAAAGTATCTGTGCACAATATTTAAAATAATAATAATAATAATAATAAAAGGACCAGATTCCCCATTATTGAAATTTGGGTAGGATTAACGATGAATAATCATACGTCACTCGCACTCGAGCACACGTGTAATTTAAGATAGTGAATGGGACTATCAGTAGGTTCAGAAACACACGTGTGCTGCGTGCTTTGCTCAAACAAGGTCAGAGAAACCAGCTACAAGAGATGGCTTAGAGTTTTAAGAAAAGGGTGAAGGCTTCCCTCCACCTTGGGGAGGGGAGAGAGGATAAGAATAAAAATTAATTTAAAAGAAAGCCTTTTTAACTGGCCTGAAATGTATCTGTGTTCCCTTTAGATGTCAGTTACTTAAAAGAAATAACCAAAAAACAAACCTCAAACAATAAATAATGGAATTACACATTTCTTCATTAAATAGCATTCTTGTTACCAACAAAGTCTTCCATAATTTCCTTCAGTCACAGCAACAGACAGAACAAATAATTTGCCTTAATATAGATTGCAACTAAAATATACTCTAGATTACCTTAGAAAATATTACTGTAAAAATTCATTGGGGAAGGACATTGGTTTAGACCAACTTACAAATGAGTGAACAATACCAAGTTTGTTTTTTTTTTTTAAAAAAAAGGAAGCAATTTTGAAGGTTCTGATCTTGTGTCACAAAACTGAAGATGCTTATAACCTGCCAGCAAATTCTTGATGTCTGTCCTGTCTCAGTTCTGCAGAGCTTTAAAGATCATAACAGCTTATCTTTCTTGCTTCAACGGGAGCCAACAGACACTGTCATGCACGTGAGTTCACGCGCACACCCTGCCCACACTCTCAGGTTGTCTCTGCTACAATGCCACCACCATTACATACAACCTGGAGGATGAATTATGAAGCTCCTCTGCCTAGAGGTGACCACCTGTAGGTGACCACATCTAGGTGACCACTGCATGGACTGTGTGGTGTTAAGGTTGGACATACTCGCTCGCTCATGCTGCCCAGCTATGAACTTTTGGTCATTGCTTGAACAGGCTGGACTTGAACCAAGACAAGCTGGAGGAAAAAAAAAAAGGTTCAACATCTCATCACCAGTCCTCTGAGCCATGAATCTCCAAAATAACTTATTGTTTGGAAACCTGATGCAATGCCAGGCACAATAGGCAGAGATAATCCTCCTTGCTCGCCATAGTTCCAGTGCATCCATTAGCAGTGATAAGGTTCATGCTCAAGGAACTGCAGTCCAGGGTTATAAGATATTAAAAGGAACTATCACAGTTAAATAATATGAGTATACCTGCTTCACCTTGCTTTTCATTTTTTTTTTTAATATTAAATATTTTGGAAGTGACAGTGTTAAACTTAAAAGCCACCACAGTTCCTTTCATCTCCCTGCTTCCATTGGTATAATTGGTACAAAAGCACTCCTGATATTAGAGAGGCTCTTTTGGAGCCAGTAGGATGGCAAAACAAAAGTAGAGGTCACTGGCAAGAACCTCATGATGACTCCTAATCCCTTGAAAATAAAGAGAGTGAAACAACTGCATATTTTGGCCTGATCTTTTTCTGATAGCAAGAACTTTTTTTTTTTTTTATGATCAGAAAAAAACCTCTTCAGCAGATCTTTTTAATACCTAGTATGAAAAACACATTCAGTAGCCAAATTTCAGTTGCTCATTTCAGTTGCTGCTTTCAGATTAATTGTACACCACTTAATCTTTGCAAAATTTAAACTTTCAATATGAATGGGGCTTTTCTTGGTGCACATATAAAATACATCTTAATAACTTATGTGCACTTGCCACTCTCTAGCCTGAAACAAAATGAATTTCAGAGCAACAACAACAAGAAAAAAATTATCCAGCATTGCCTTTAAAATAAAAGGGTTTGACCAATTTCTTTTCTTTTTTGTTTTTTTAAGTGGACACAATTTGGCTGAGAACCCGTAGATAAAATTTCAACTGAAAGTGGAATAAAGCAGGTTATACATTCATGAAATTCAGGGAGTAATAATGAACAGCAACTGCCACATCACTTTAGTAATGTCACATCCACACTACAGCGAGGCAGCAGTTCCTATTCTTACAAATAATGCACTGAGACTAAATGAGGAATAGTGTGTGGGGGGGAATCACACATAAAGGGAAAATACATCAGAAAGATTATTGCACAGGAGGCACTGTATGAGAAACAGAATACATTGGCTTCAAAAAAATCTAAATTTGTTTACTCTTAAGTTAATGTAAAAAATACAGAGGCTAGGCCTCTCTGTAGTGTACTGTCATTGTTAAAAATAGACTTACAAAGAGCCGCCCATTGAACAAGGAATGTCAGGAAAGAAGAGGGCCTGAATTTTATGGGCATCCCAACTACAGTAATTAGGAAAAAAAATAATACAAAAAGAGCCAATGTATAGACCCTCAAATTGAACAGGGTAACTGCATTTTCTTTCTTTAATTTCCAAATTATATTCATACAGCACCCTAGGACATGTTGATTAGCAGCTCTTCCCTCTATCCTGCAAAAACATACACCCTGGCAGAGACATGAGTCCCAACAGACAACAGGGTTCTGAAGGTCTTTCTATTGGTATCCTTTTGCAGGACTGGTGCCTTGATTTCCAAACTTTATTTTCTTCAATAATTGCTCAGCATGCCAATTCAAACCAACCACTTCCCTTGAGAGGCTACCTTCCATCTCCACTGCAAGTCTGCACACCTAATGTGAAAACAAACAAACAAAAAAGCCAACAGCAATTTTTAAAATGTAATGTTGTATAGAAAGCTTGGACCTTGTAAACTTGGACCAAGAAACCAAGAATTAAGACCTTCTAGCGTGTGGTATAAAAAACCCAAGGAAGTGTATACCTGCCTTCTGACTTCACAGAAAAAATCAGAATTTGCATAGGATATACTTTGTGCAAGGCAACAAGCCTCTTCAGTATCTGGAATATAACTAATCTTGCTCAGAGTTCTTCTCTTCATGGATATCAGATATCATCAAATTTGTGTTTTAAGTAGTCTTTCATGACCTTGGCAATGGGTAGTTCATCAAGTAGTTTTAGGTTTTGAAGGCCTATACACTGACGGATTTTAATTCGGCATAGATCTTGCAAGTTTCTGGGTTGTCCTGAAAAGACAAAAGGAACACATAAAAGTAAAACAATCACATTTTAAACATACTTTAAGAGATCATTTACTCAGTAAAATCACAGATGTTGGTTCTGTTCTAAGAGGCAGAGGTAAGGGAAAAATTACAAGAGAGAAAGGGTGGAAGTTAATACCTTTCTAATGAACAATAATTCAATGAAATCAAGGGATGAATCCTAAAATCATTTTTACATACATGTAATTTTACTGATGTCAGTGTAAAGTGACATTATCCATGTGAGGATTCCCACAAGGTAGGAACATATGCTTAAGCATTGTAGAACAGCACAACACCCCCATTTAAGTTTTTGGTCATTTTTTCTATGCTTATAACACCTGGGGGGAAAAAAAAAATCCCCTCAGTCTTGCTTCTTTTCAAATATTAAGACAAAAACTTCTACATTCAACTATAACAGGACTACGCAGTCTCCTCAGAGCGCGAGGCTTTATAAGAGTTATTCAAGGATTACGTGGCAGAGTTAAAAGACTTTTTTCCTCTTCTAATGAAAAGGTGAAGCTTTTAGGCTTTGGATACAGTCACAACCTCATCAAACAGAAAGAGATGAAAATAAAAAGAGTTGAGCACTGTCCACAGAGGAAAAGCTTCAGTGGCATCACACGAACTTCAGAATTTTTGGCAAGAATTTTCAAGAAATAATCAGCTCCTTTTCAAACTCATTCTTAAAAGAAAACTATTCAAAGTCAAACACCTCGAAAAATGGTTTCCCCATGCAACATAAGAGAAGAAAGGTTGATCTAGCCTTGTATGCCAAAGTACCCAGCAATGATCCCAGCACAGGAAGAAAGAAAGAAAGAAAAAAAAAAGAGCAGAACAACAGAGGTTGAGAAATCCTGTCCCAAAATACCCTTCTAGCTTTCAGCACCGGTGCCTTTGGGCCTTCCTAAACCAGAGATTGCACACAGATCTATGCCTTTAACAGCTGTGAATGGCCTGCCCTTTGTAAATCTGTCTAATGTTTTTTGAACCCATTCATACTTTCAGCATCCAAAACATCCTGTGGCAACAAATTTCACAATATAATTAGGCGTTGGCTAGAAAACTACAAAGTGCTTTTATTTATTTTAGATCTGCTTCCTGATCATTTCGTTGCATGTCTACCGTTCTTTGAGTTACAAAAAAATAATAATAAAGAAACAAAAATTGTTCTCATGCCAGTCATGATTTTACATACCTTTATATTAATCTCCATCCTCCACTCATGCTTGGTACCTCTTTCCAAAGCTGAAGACTCTATTTAATAACCTCCCACCATGGGAACCACTCCAAACCTCTGCCCAAACTAGCTGCCTGCCTTTGAGCTTTTTCCTCATTCTGCTATATCTTTTTTGAAATTACCCTAATAACACACGCTAGTCAATATTTTGATCATTGACTTAACTATGTCACAGCCTGAAAAAAATGAAAAATAAAAAGCCATGGTACCTGATGGCTGTCTGAGTCAAAATACATGGCACCACGACAATGTCAGTGCTTATGCTGGTATCAAGATAATCTGTCACCAACAGAGCAATTTACTGCTGTCTTTTTTTATCTGTATAATCATGAATGGTAAAAGCCAGTGCTTGCTTTTGCAAAGAAAGGCACTGGTGATTTTATTGAGCTGACTGCTTGAATCAATCGTTTCTTTAACAAGCAGTACAAAACAACAAAAGGAACTGTAAATAACTGAGATGGACTTTCCAACCAGCTCTCCTGAGCTGCCACCAATTAAGCAGGACGGTTTTTGAAAGAAGAAATGCGTTTTTGAAAGAGGAAATGCTTTCTGTACAGGGCTTTACGGAGGACAGTAGGATGCTGGCAGCTCACCGGGCACAAAACCTGTTCACAGGAGACAGGAGGGTTTTTCTCACCCAAGCCAGTCCCAGAGCTGGCTTTGGAGCCCTTCCCTTCCTTCCATCCTCCTCCTCATTCAGCAACAAACCTTCTATCAGCTAAATAGACATTGACATTATGAGTTTATTAGACTTTCCTGGTAAGCACAGAGTAAAGAGATTATGAAACTATTTCCTGTGTTCTACTTTGGCCACTTTGTACATGGTTCCAGTTACCCTTTACGGCGAGCTCCCCTTTTTCCCCCCCATGCATGGGTTTTTCTATAGAAATGGTCTGACAGACAGGTATACACTGGGATTTATCTTAAGCACTAAAATTATCCGAGGTAAGCCAGCAGAAGTAATGCATGAAAACAGTCTCAGTCTGTTTTTAAAGAAATTAGATTTGAAATTAAAGAGCAGAAAAATTTGTGTTTCCTTCATATAAGTTATAATACTTTTATTATACTTATCACCACAGTATCTAAATGTCAATTTATCTTTAATTAATCATTCAGCCATGAGTTAAAATACACATCATTAGCTACTTTGTCCACTAGTGGTTTCTTCTTAGTAATATTTTTTTGAAGGAATGAATTTATACAACTTGGGCAAGAGCTGAATGCTCAAGCTACAGGGAAAAAGTGACTTTTGGTACGAAACCAACCAGTCTTTACGGTGACAGAGAAATAGTTCTAACGCTTCAAATGTGAATGCAAACAGGGTTCAGAAAGGATGTGCTTTCCAAAACTTAACTGCAAAGAGCAGTTTTAGAGGGTATAGAGGACCACAGATCTGTATCTGTATTTTCTGTAGTAGAGTACACAATAATACAGTTGTGAGACACTGATTTCTGGTTTCAGAAATTAATGCCTTTTAATTAACATCCTACAGGGTTTTTCTTTTTTTTTTGAGAACAAAATGGAACAGACAACTTAAAATACCCAGAAGAAATTGGTCATCAGTTAATTCAAAAAGACCCAATCATCAAATGTATGACATTTTCCCCTGATAAGCCTAAAAATATTTCCTGGGAATGTGTTAACAATGGACATTTCCAGTGTTAAGCACCAGTTGCTACATCTAGTGGCTGTTAGTGTCTTAGGTCACGCCTTGCGAATTCCAGGGTTATTAATGCATTTGTGATTTATTAGAAACGGTGTCTAGAACACTTACTCATTCTTGGTTGCATCTGAATGAAAAAGAAAAAAAATAAAGGATTACAGAGCCATGTCAGTGAACCTTGGTTTGGCAAATGAAAAATGTTATTAGTAATTTGGCAAAGGAAGACAAGTTAAATGATGAATAAAGTCGTGTTTAAAACGATTAGGAAGTAGCAACTTTGGTTATATTCTGCATCACAAGTCTGAAGAGTTATTTAGGCAAATAAGCTAGAAAGGAAGAGAAATAAAAAAATTAAGAAGAAAAAAACCACAAACATGATAAGATTGACTTAATTACCACTATCATGCAAAAAAATGACATAAAACTACTGATCACCTTAAAAAAACCCCAATATATCCCTGATCTGGTCTCAAAGGGACACCTTGTGCTGTTATTCTGGAGCAGTGGGGGTTATTGTTGGGCTGTTACACAACCTGATTTACCATCAGAGCAGCAAACACCTGCTGGTGTTGTGGAGCTGAAGGTTTACTAACACATTCACTGGAAAAAAGTTAAGATGCTTCAATTTATTTTGCAAGCTTTACAGTGATAATAATAATTTAAAAAGTATTAATTATGGGAAAAAGACTTGTTGATCTTTTCCACAGCTCATGCTATGTGCTGTGATGGAAAGCAGAAATCCCCACCAACACACTTCTTGTGTATGGATCCCAAACATGACAGAAGAGCTGCTTCCAAACAGAAGAAATGTAAAACATAGGGTTATAAAACAAAGAGGAATTGCTGTTCAATTTTTTCCTCCCTAGAGGCAGCAGACTTCAGTATGTATGAAATTTAAACATTTCCCGAGTTCTTCAACTGTTAACAAAGCTTTCCACCCCCCTCTAAATAATTAATTATTATTTTACTTAAATAATGAAATAAGCCTTTTAAATTATTATTAATAGACTGGCCTTCTCTGGTAAAGCAAGGGAAAAAATGCATGCTTTAACAGCAAGAAATTAGTACAATTAAACCTGAATTTCCACTCAATGCGCCATTCCTTTCCTGTTTGCAGTTTCAAGATTTTTCTGCTCTTCTGTCTGGGTTTTTGTTGTTCTATCCCAGAGAAAGAGAAAACTTACATTTAGAATTAACTACCTATACAAAGAACTGCACATCATCCTTACAGCGGCTCTGCAGTTTAGGCATTTAGACTTGTACCTGCCTGTTTTTCCTATGCTGACCATAGAAAATAAATAAAGAAAAAAAGAAATAAAACACTAACTCATTTAATAGGTCTATATAAGGATCATTAAGGTGCAATATTAGACCTAGTACCTCTGATTTGTAGGGACACACACTCAGTTTTTAGCAAAAGTGTTGTAAAGGTGGAAAGGGAAAATCCCGACCACCTTCCTCCACTGAAGATACAAGAGCACTTGTGCAAAGCAAAAATCATCAACTGACCTGTCCTGTTACCCACAATTTAGGAGTAATTGAAATTAATAACTTGTAGGCTGCAAGATCCTCTCTGATGTATTGTTCTACCAGTACTAAAAAAAAAAAAAAAAAGTACTTTTAAAAGCAAACAAACAATCAGTGTCATTAGTTTGAAGTGGATAGGCAGTTTCTGAAGAACTTAAAAAATGAAAAATAACACCAGTGACATATTTCAGAAGCCGCCCACAGTTTTCTCTGCAATATTAATACATTTCTCCAGAAAAAAAAGCTTACAGTAGTATTTCTCAAACTGAGCCTCTGCCTCCCTTGGGAATTGTGAAAGGCTGAAAACAGTAGCAAGAAACCATTTGGTAGTTTCTATTTAGCTAAAAAGGAAACTTAAAAATAAAAGTTTTGTGAAACATTAAAAAAGAAGTTGAAACCAGGCTGACGTATGGCTGGCAGCAGCTCAGCTCCTCCAGAGTACCAGAATTAAGTATTTACATCCGCAGCTAACTATTAAATCCATCCCTTATTTCACAACTGTGAAGGAACTCAGCTACTGCCAGCAATTAAATTTAGTTACAATTTTGTTGGGTTTTGGGTGTGGGGAATTAAAAAAAACCCAAAAACCAGATAATTGAACTTATCAACTGGAAACTCCCCCCCATCAGCTGAGAAACACATTGATGCACAAAAAAACCCAGGATCACACTGAAAGGATGCGATCGCTGCTGCTGAGCTGAACGGGAATTCAGCTGCTCATTGCAACAGGAGTAGGTCTAACAGTTTACAAAATGCATTGTCTTGTACTCTAAAAAACAACAGCAGAATAACTAGAGAGGATATTTGCTTTTCCAGCATTCAAAATGCCACCAAAAATAATCAGATATCAAGAATCTGTAAGTCCAAAATATTAATATAAGACACGCAGGGCTGAATTTAAAAAGAGATTTACAGAGCGTTCACAGAAGAAGTGAACAAGCTCCCTGAATCAGGATCTAGCTCAACAGGAGAAAAAGAGCTTTTAATTCTTTTCAACTGGATATCATACAAGTCATTTTAAAAGTTCTAGTTTAATTTTGTGTTCAGTATGCCTCTGTTAGAATACTTGAGCTTGAAGTATGTTTTCATCGCTTTTTGAATGAGTTTTTGATGTCTATTACATTTCAATATTTCTGGCACAGAAAATATGTACCAAGGAGGAGTGTATTTTGGACTGAAAATTTATATATGGAAAAGCAGAAAGCCAGTAAAACTCAGTGTTAAGTATAACAGGTGTTTTTCTTAAAAAAAAAGAAAAAAAGAAAAAAGAAAAGAAAAAAAAAGGATTTTGTAACATTTCTATAATTTCACTCTTACTGAAACTGTTGTGGAAATTCAGCTAAGAATTTCAATACCATAATGTTTATCTGTTTTTAGGAGACAATAAGTGCTCTGAACATAAAGACAGGCTTAAGATGCATTGTTATACTAGTTTTACATTATAACAGAGCACAGCATAGGTGTGCAAATGGAAGTGGGGGTGGCTGTACCTTACGTGCCACATGTAAAAACAGACTTTTTTTTTTACATAGGCCTCTTCAAAATCCAAAGTACACATCTGTATATAGGTATATAAAAATGATTCAACTGCTTAATACAGTCAACTGCACTCTGATTTAGCAGCTACATTTTTCAGTATCACACTAGGCAATTCTGAGTTGAGAGTTAAACTATTATTTGAAAGGTACCTTCCCTCCTTCAAGAAAGAAATAAATCTATGTTTTTTATAAAGGTATCAAAACAAAACTCATTGGTCTTTAACAACTAGGTACCTGCAATCTGCAGAAAGTAATGATGATTCAGATGGTATTTGTTTATCACTGATCCAGCTAAAAAGAAAACTAGAAAATAACCTTCTTACCCTAGTTCCCTGCATAACTCTGGATGACAAAGCAGACCACGTTCATCAGTGCAAGATTTCCAGCAGTCAAAGTATGAAATTCCAATAAAATTCTTCTATGTTATAACAAATACAAAGATACTGTTTCCTCTGCAATTATCCATGTAATAAAATATGTAGAAATCTACTTAATTCACTATGATGCTTCTGTATTCATAAAAGTTTCAACTATGCAGAGACCCTTTTTAAAATGTTCTTCCAGTAACAACAAAAATCCTAGTGAAAAGTTATCTTTATTTAGCAAAGGAATAGAGACAAAGAATGTATAAGAATTTCCTTAAGAGGACTTTTGTCTAAATTTTTCTGCACATTTACAGTGCTCTATAAATCTAAACAGAAAAGAACACTCTCTAGTCAAAGCTAAAGATTTGCCCTTTGGAAATTAAAATAATAATA